>NC_064813.1:67314894-67440993 GCF_023721935.1 Panthera uncia | reverse complement strand
GGGGGGCCATGGCGCGAGCGCTCGCCCGCCGAGCTGCCCGCTGAGGCCATGCTGCGCCCCCGGCGCCCCGGGCGCCCCGCCGGCGCCCGCCTGCTCCCGCTCCCGCCGCTGCTGCTGCTGCTGCCGCTGCTGCTGCCCGGAGGCCACGCGGGGAACCTGACGGTGGCCGTGGTGCTGCCGCTGGCCAACACCTCGTACCCGTGGTCGTGGGCGCGCGTGGGGCCGGCGGTGGAGCTGGCGCTGGCCCGGGTGAGGGCGCGGCCCGACTGGCTGCCCGGCTGGACGGTGCGCACGGTGCTGGGCAGCAGCGAGAACGCGCGGGGCGTCTGCTCCGACACGGCCGCGCCGCTGGCCGCCGTGGACCTCAAGTGGGAGCACAGCCCCGCCGTGTTCCTGGGCCCCGGCTGCGTGTACGCCGCAGCCCCCGTGGGGCGCTTCACGGCGCACTGGCGGGTGCCGCTGCTGACGGCCGGCGCGCCGGCGCTGGGCTTCGGGGCCAAGGACGAGTACGCGCTGACCACCCGCGCGGGGCCCAGCCACGCCAAGCTGGGGGACCTGGTGGCGGCGCTGCACCGACGGCTGGGCTGGGAGCGCCAGGCGCTCGTGCTCTACGCGTACCGGCCCGGCGACGACCAGCCCTGCTTCTTCGTGGTGGAAGGCCTGTACGTGCGCCTGCGCCACCGCCTCAACGTCACGGTGGACCACCTGGAGTTCGCCGAAGGCGACCCCCAGCACTACTCCCTGCTGCTGCGGACCGTGAGGCGCCAAGGCCGAGGTGAGGGGGCGGCTCTTCCTCCCGAGGCTGCACGGCCCGGCTCTCTCCGCGGTTCTGCGCTCCCCGACTCCCCCCCCCCCCCCCACCTGCTTCCCACCGCTGCCTCTGGAGTCGCGGGAGGGGCGGGCGGGGGACGCCCAGTAGGTACCCTGGCTTGGTGCCCATCCCTGGGAGGGATGGGGTTGGGGGGGAGAACACCCAGTAGGTCCCCCGGCTTGGTGCCCATCCCTGCTCCCCTCCTCCACTTCTGGTTTCCTCCAGCAGCCTCTCCTCGTCCCACACGCCCTCTCCACCCCCAGTCCCCTCTCTGCTGGCCAGCCTTCCCCTCTCCCTCCCTTGCTGACCCCACCTTCCCCACCTTTGGCTCCACTGTTGCGGCCCTCCCTATCTTTGCTCCTTCCTCCAACCCTGCCCACTGACTCCTCCCAGCCCTCTTCACCTTTCTCTCGGCAGCCAGCCGCTGAGGCCCTAGCAGTCCGGAGTCCACAAATTCCCTGGCCTGAGTTCCCCCTCTGCACTCTGTCGGGATCTAGGCTCCTGTCTCTCTGTCTCTCTCTGACCGCCCCCTTCCTCCCCAGTTATCTACATATGCAGCTCCCCAGATGCCTTCAGAACTCTGATGCTTTTAGCCCTGGAAGCCGGCCTGAGTGGGGAGGACTATGTGTTTTTCCACCTGGACCTCTTTGGACAAAGCCTGCAAGGTGCACACGGTCTTGCTTCCCACAGGCCCTGGGAGAGAGGCGATGGGCAGGATGCCAGTGCCCAGCAGGCCTTTCGGGTGAGGGTCCAGGCTGCAAGCCCGGGCTGTGGGACTCTGTGCTGGTGGCACATAGTTTCTGGGCACTGGGTTCCTCGGGGTCTGAAGGGCTCTAGAAAAAAGGTTCTTGACTGCTCAGGGACTTTGGTGAGGGAGGCCAGGAAGAGTGCGGGGTGTAAAAAGGTCTAGGAAACTTCAGAGCTAGGAGGCTGAAAAGATGAACAGATGGGCTTGAGGTGGGAGGGTGTTCCCGTCCCACAGACTGACAGGACTTGAGGAGTCATCCCATTGGCTCCCCTGCTTTGGAGCAGGCAGTGCCTCACAGGTGACATGGAGTCCGTCCACTCCGACCTTGGGCTGAGCGGAGATGCACTGGGGAGGTGGCCCAGGGTACTGGGAGGACTGGGTCATGGCCCAGCTCTCCCCTCTCCACTGACCCCTTCCTCAGGCCGCCAAAATCATCACGTATAAAGAGCCGGACAACCCTGAGTACTTCCAATTCCTGCAGCAGCTAAAACACTTGGCCCAGGAGAAGTTCAACTTCACCCTTGAGGACGGCCTGGTGAGGGGGGTCCTGGGACCCTGCAGCATGGACTCCACACTGCCCTGCCGGTGCCCAGCCTGTTCTCTCAGCCACCTCCATATTCCCAGGCCTCCCCTTCTTCCCCCCCCCTCGTGGATCCCGCCCCGGCCAAGCCCCCTTGTTCCTGCAGATGAACACCATCCCAGCGTCCTTCCACGATGGGCTCCTGCTCTACATCCAGGCAGTGACAGAGACTCTGGCACATGGGGGAACCTTCACTGATGGGGAGGCCGTCACTCAGCGGATGTGGAACCGGAGCTTCCAAGGTCAGCGGCTGGAGGTGGCAGGGACAACCCGCCTTGGGGCACCCCGAGCAGGAGGCCGCGAGAAGCCTCCAGCCTGCCGCTGCGGGGGTCACTCACCCATGCCCGTCCTTTCCCGTCTTCTGTAAGGGAGCTCCACGACCGCCCCATCTGCCTTGCTCCATCAGGAAGTCCTCCCAAGTGCCCAACCTCAGTCATTCCTGCTGCTGACACGTCCTTCTTGTTGTTGTTATTATATGTGACATATTACATATACGTTTGGAGGGCAAGGCAAAGAAGATCGGAGGGTGGAGATCAGGTAGGGTGGGTACCCTCCTGAACTTCCACGTCCTCAAAACACAGCCATCTTCCTCCATGCCCCAGGGGTGACAGGATACTGGAAAATGGACAGCAACGGAGATCGGGAGACCGACTTCTCCCTCTGGGATATGCATCCTGAGACTGGCACTTTCAGGGTAAGGGTGTGCCCCCAGAAGACAGTGCCATATAGGCAGGAAGGACGTCTTGCCCTCCCTCCTTCCCCCAGGGCACCTGTCGGCTCTGTAGTCACTCCACCATGCTTGCTCGCCTTTGGAGAGCCTTGGGTAGAAGAGACCCAGCTCTGGTCTGGGGGAGCAGCCAGAATGATAGGGACTCACAAGCATTACCCTTGGGGAACCGCAGCTCTGAGGAGGGGGCACAGCCCTAACTTCAGGAAGTCCCACATCTCCTAAGACAGGCAGGCCCCTCTCCCAGCAGAGACAGGCTCACGTGGTGGCCACACAGCTCATTAAATTCAGTCAGGAACAGGAAGGAATTGAGGCCACAAGTGCTGAGGAGCAGATCACTCGGGGAAGACTTCCTGGAGGAGGGGTACGTGGCTTAGGCCTGCGAATGTGGACTGAGAACACTGCCTTTTCCTGTTTCCTATGTGCTTCAGTCCAAGATCGTAAACTCCCTGATGTCGAGTCGGGGTTCTACGTGGAGTTTTCTTCATAAAGCCCTTGAGTAGTTTTCAGGTTTTTCCACTCTGGTGACCGGGGTATGAGGGGCTTGGTAAACAGTGGACAGCCCAGACACAGGCCGGGGAAGCAGAGACGGGGGAGGCCGCGCAGCTCCACTGGACGGGAAGCGTCGCCCCAGGCCTTGCCCTCCTGCCACTCCTGCCCTCCCGTAGGTGGTTCTGAACTACAACGGGATCTCCCGAGAGCTGGTGGCCGTGCCGGGGCACGAACTAAGCTGGCCCCTGGGCCACCCACCTCCTGACATCCCCAAATGTGGCTTTGACAACGAGGACCCGGCTTGCAACCAAGGTGACTGCCTCTTGCCTTCCAGGCCTCCGTTCTGGAGAGGCTCCTGCTTCAGGAGTCAGATGGGTGCTCCTCTCCCACACTCAGGGCTTTCTGGAGGGACATCTGCCTTTTTCTTCCCTTCACTCACCTTCCTAGTTCACTGAGGGACTATTAGAAGGTTCCTCTTCCTGCTCTCTAACCCAAATCTCTCCTGCTGCAACTTGGACTCTTGTGCAGACCACTTTTCCACGCTGGAAGTTCTGGCCGTGGTGGGCAGCCTCTCCCTGCTCAGCATTCTGACCGTCTCCTTCTTCATATACAGGTGAGCTTTGGAGGCGGGTGGGGAGTGAGGCTGGGGGGGCCTGGAGAACTAGCTGCCGAGGTGGCAGGGACCTGCAGGGAAGCGGGAGAGGTGGAAGGCCGAGGGAGGTGGGGGAGGAGACAAGGCCGAGGGAGGTGGGGGAGGAGACGGGGCTAAAAAGCCGCAGGGCACAGGGAGGAGAGAAGAGGGGCCGGAGGGGAGGGGCCGGGAGGGATGAGGCTGTGAGAAGAGCAGAGCAGGCGAGTGGGCTGGTCCACCCTCGCCTCGGGCACACCTGCTGGGGAGCAGAGGTTCCAACCCTGTGGGACTGGGCCCAGTCAGTTGAGCAAGGCTGATGTGCACGGAGCGGAGAGGGGAGGTGCAGGACCCCCACCCTGCCTTCTGGTGGGAGGCTGGCCTGCCGCGCAGACATTAAGGACACAGGCCTGCAAGGAGGGCACTTCCTCACACGATGTTTCTTTTTGTTCACGTAACAATGCTTTGAAATAAATGTCGAGGTCGCCCATTCCCAAATCAGGACGTGAGGACGTGAGACTCAGAGACACGAAGTGGCTGCCCAAGGTCCCTGGGAGGCAGGCAAAGCCTGGCCCACACCTCCCGGCCCTCAGCCCCCGTCCGCCTGTCTCTTAGCACACGCGGCGGCCCCGGGCTCTGAGGCCCGGGGTCAGGGGTTCAGACATGGCTCCCCTGTTCATGCCCCAGGAAGATGCAGCTCGAGAGGGACCTGGCCTCAGAGCTGTGGCGGGTGCGCTGGGAGGACGTGCAGCCCAGCAGCCTCGACCGGCACCTCCGGAGTGCAGGCAGCCGGCTGACGCTCAGCGCGGTGAGGAGCCCCCGTGGGGGTGGGCAGCGGGGGCCGGGCAGGGGTCCGGGCAGCGCCTGCTGGGCAGTGCAGACGGCGCGCTTCCGATCCCAGCCCTGCCCTTTCTCGCTGTGTGACCTTGGACAAGTGCTGTTCCCCTCAGAGACTACCTCAGATGACGGTCACGTGCACAGAGCCTCCTTCGCAGGAGGCTTTCAAAGACCAAACACGGTAGACGTGAAAATACATTTCTAAAAAAATAAACAGGGGCGCCTGGGTGGCGCAGTCAAAGCCTCTGACTCTTGATTTCGGTTCAGGTCACGAACTCACGGTTCTTGCCCTGCGTCAGGCTCTGTGCTGAGAATGTGGAGCCTGCTTGGGATTCTCTCTCTCCCGCGCTCTCTCTCCCTCTCTCAAAAGTAAACATTTAAAAAAAATAATAACAAATGAGGAAAGGATCTCATGATGTGGAACGAGAAGCAGGACAGCCGCGAGATCAGGCGGGGCAGTGAAGGCCAGAGCTCAGGCAGCCAGAATGGAGAGCTGAGCCCTTGGCAGGGCTCCCAGGCTGACCGGTCCCTCCTGCTCTCTGTCCCTCCAGAGAGGCTCCAATTACGGCTCCCTGCTGACCACAGAGGGCCAGTTCCAAGTGTTTGCCAAAACGGCATATTATAAGGTGGGCCAGGGGAAAGACTGCGGGTCCTTGGGGTGGGCAGGGCTGCCCTCCAACGGCTCAGGACGGGCCCCAGGGCCACTGTCAGCAGTTGCCATCACCACCACTGGGCCATCTCACGATGCAACCTCCATTCCTTGCCCAGGGCAACCTCGTGGCTGTGAAGCGTGTGAACCGTAAACGCATCGAGCTGACTCGTAAGGTGCTGTTCGAACTGAAGCATGTAAGTGGGGCTGTGAGGCAGTGGCCTAGGAGAGGTCCCAGGGACACAGGAGGTGGGGGGACCCCAGGGTGTCTTAAGAAAGGGATGGGCCCTGCATATTGTGCTAAGAGAGAGGGTCCCAGAGGGGAGAAGAGACTAGTAGAGGAAGCCTAGAGGAGGTTCCTTGAGGGGCTGTGCTCGATGCCCCTGGTGGGTGGAGGGATCAGGAGGCAGAGTGAGCCGGAGGAGGTACCGCAGGGGGAGTCACCGGACTCCTAGAGTGTCTGCAGAGAGTGAACGGGCACTGAGAACACTGAGAGGCCCCTGAGGGTGGAGGGCCACTTGGTGAGGAGGGACGTCTCTGCCAGGCTCCTGATGCTGGCTTCCCCCTGCAGATGCGGGATGTACAGAACGAACACCTGACCAGGTTTGTGGGTGCCTGCACTGACCCCCCCAACATCTGTATCCTCACGGAGTACTGTCCCCGTGGGAGTTTGCAGGTGAGGGGACAAGAGGAGGGGGGTCAGGAGATGTGGGCCTAGCCCTGGTTCTGTTCCCCACTGCCGTATGACCCCCAGGCAAACCTCCTCCTTTCTGCCCTTTATCTGCCCCATCTGTAAACGGGGAGGGGGGCACTAGAGTAAATCCAAGTTTCTGTCTTTTTGTGCCTGGGCCCAGTCTTTGGGTGACTGGGCCCCTGCACCCCTCCTGGGGTCTGCCGGGTGCGTGCCTCACTCTTATTGCCCAGCAGGACATTCTGGAGAATGAGAGCATCACCTTGGACTGGATGTTCCGATACTCTCTTACCAATGACATCGTCAAGGTAAGCCCGGAATCCCCCATGCGATGTGTGGGGGAGGGGCCAGGCAGGCGTCTCCCCTGGCCCTGGTTGTAGGTCTCACTTACACCGAAGACCTCGGCCTCCGCAAATTTCCAGGGTATGCTGTTCCTGCACAATGGGGCCATTTGCTCTCATGGCAACCTCAAGTCTTCCAACTGTGTGGTGGACGGGCGCTTCGTGCTCAAGATCACTGACTTCGGGCTGGAGAGCTTCAGGGACCCGGAACCAGAGCAAGGCCACACCCTCTATGCCAGTGAGCCCACACTCTGCCCCCTAAGACCCGCCCCCCTCCAAACACAGCCCGGCGGGGGCAACTGATGCCAGGCCTCTGAAGGGCTTGGCGTGCCATTCTGGATTCCTGGTTTGGCTCATTCGCCAGTGGAAAGGGGAGCCTTTCCCCTGGAGGCTGTGTCTTTGTAGCACTCGGCGTGATGGCCGCACGCTGCTCCAGCCACGTCTTCTAGGACCTTGTTCCCCCCCCCCCGACACACCCCCACCCCTCAGCTTTAGGGCCCTTCGCCCGGTCACTCCTGACCTCTAACCTGCAGAAAAGTTGTGGACAGCCCCTGAGCTCCTGCGAATGGCCTCACCCCCTGCCCGGGGCTCCCAGGCAGGTGACGTGTACAGCTTTGGAATCATCCTTCAGGAGATTGCCCTGAGGAGTGGCGTCTTCCATGTGGAGGGTTTGGACCTTAGCCCCAAAGGTGAGAGGACCATGGAGTCCCCTAGCCCTGCCACAGCTGCACCTGAGCCCAGCCCCAGGGTGAGGGACCCCTGCAAACACCACCACACCCGCCTCCTGGAAGGTTCTGTTGCTGCCAGTGACTCCGCTGTCTGCCTGCCTGCCTACCCCGGGGTCCCGGCCCGCTCCTGGACCTCCCCCCTGTGTCTCTCACTAGCCCTGGGCTGGCCCCAGCCCTCAGCCCCTCCTGCCTCACCACAGAGATCGTGGAGCGTGTGACTCGGGGTGAGCAGCCCCCCTTCCGGCCCTCCCTGGCCCTGCAGAGTCACCTGGAGGAGCTGGGGCAGCTGATGCAGAGGTGCTGGGCTGAGGAGCCGCAGGAACGGCCCCCCTTCCAGCAGATTCGCCTGATGCTGCGCAAGTTCAACAGGTTGCTGGTGTTCGTGTGTCCCCCGTGCCCAACAGCTACCCTGTGCCCCACACTTAAGTCTTTTCTCCCAGCAGTGGCAAGGGACCCCACTGCGGCCCGCCGGCCCCTCCTCAGTGGTACAGAGCAGAGGGGAGCACATACTCTTGTCCTCCAACCCAGCCCTGGGGGCCATCTGTCGCACTGTGCCCCACAGACCCCCCACACACACCCCTCTGCCATCCCGGGTGCCCACACTCTGTCCTTAATTGATCCCCGTTCACCTGCTTCTAACTCGCTTCTGTTCAACAAAGATGAACGAAGTAGCCAGTATCTCTGAAGCTTCCGGACTCTGGGGTCTCAGAGATGAATGGAACTTTCTTCCTACCCTTTCCCCTGCCACGCCCACCCTGCCATGCTCCCCAGGCCTGGCCTTCTCCACTGCCCTGCACAGGGGCTGACATGGCAGCCTGGGTCTGGTGAGCTGGGGAGGGCGCTCTGGGCAGCTCTCTCACCGCCTCTGCCCTGCTCCCGGGGCCTCAGGGAGCACAGCAGCAACATCCTGGACAACTTGCTGTCCCGCATGGAGCAGTATGCCAACAACCTAGAGGAGCTGGTGGAGGACAGGACCCAGGCCTACCTGGAGGAGAAGCGCAAGGCCGAGGCCCTGCTCTACCAGATTCTGCCCCAGTGAGTGCCCACGTGTGGTGACCCTCTGCCACCCTGTTCCAGCCCCGCCTCCCGCGCTTATCCTATACCTGCCCCTGACCCCACAGCTCAGTGGCTGAGCAGCTCAAGCGTGGGGAGACGGTCCAGGCTGAAGCCTTCGACAGTGTTACCATCTACTTCAGCGACATTGTGGGCTTCACGGCCCTGTCGGCAGAGAGCACGCCTATGCAGGTCAGTGCGGCACGGCCACAGGTGAGGGCCAGGCAGGCTGTGCTTGGCCAGCCTTTCTGTCCCATCAGGACTGCCTTCTGGTCCCATTTTCCCCACTTGAGCCCAGATGGGCTCCCTGACTCCATACCCGTCTTGGCCTCTCTTCCCTTCCAGGTGGTGACCCTGCTCAATGATCTGTACACCTGCTTTGATGCCGTCATAGACAACTTTGATGTGTACAAGGTGAGGGTGGGAGCAGGGACGGAGGGGGACAGAAAGATGGTGACGGGCAGGGTCAGAGAAGGGTGATGGGCAGAATGACATAGAGCCTCAGGAGAGGAGACCGTGGGACATGGGCAGAGACTGTTACCCGGAGACCCAGGGACAGGCAGGGAAAGGACGGCGCAGATGAGGTTACCAAACACATGTGGGGTGGCACAGGGAGGAGAAATTTCCGGTGTTTATGCCCTGCATCCTCTGGTGGGCCCGGCAGGTGGAGACCATTGGCGATGCCTACATGGTCGTGTCGGGGCTCCCCGTGCGGAACGGGCTGCTGCACGCCCGCGAGGTGGCCCGCATGGCCCTGGCGCTTCTGGATGCTGTGCGCTCCTTCCGCATCCGCCACCGGCCCCAGGAGGAGCTGCGCTTGCGAATCGGTGTCCACACAGGTGAGGGAGACAGACAGACAGACAGACACACACACACACACACACACACACACACACACACCTGGATTCCCAGGGGCCTCGGGTCCACCACTTGACTCTCATGGAACACCCCTCCCCACCCCCTCCAGGACCCGTGTGCGCCGGCGTGGTAGGGCTGAAGATGCCTCGCTACTGCCTCTTCGGAGACACAGTCAACACCGCCTCCAGGATGGAGTCTAACGGGGAAGGTAAAGTGGCTGGGCTGCTCGCAGTGGCTGGAGGGACAGACAGGCTTCAGCGAGGACGGCCCCACCGGCGGCTCACCCCCAGCCAGGGTACATCACCTCCAATCCATCAGAGATCAGCGCCCCCCCCCGCCCCCCCATCCAAAAGTCTTTCCAGGCAGATGTTGGACTGTCGCCCTGGTCCCCCCCCTCAGGGCCCCTCTGCTCCCTCTTGCATGTGGCAGAGGACTGGGTGTAAGTCTCTGCTCCACCATCCACACAACTGTGGGTCGATTTGCCACACTTCCTGGAGCCTCAGTTTTCCTCACCTGTGAGAGAATAAGACGCGCACCTTAGAGGAGTTATGTATGAAAACCATATGCCATGACGAGGACGCGAGTCATTCAACTTTTCTGAGCTTCAGCTGTTTATCTCTAAAACAATACCCGTCTCCGGCTCGTGAGAAACCTAGCGCGGGCCGCGGAGCACAGTAGGTACCTAGGAAAAACTTGCTGCCCTCTCCTCCTGCCCTGAGTCTTGCGTCAGGCTCCTCTTCTACCCTCCTGCTGTGTGCAATACAATTCAATTCACTAAACATGCACTGAATGCCTACTAAGTGCCAGGCCCTGGGGTACGAAGACCACTCAGACCCCGTGTCAGCTGGCGGGGCCGGGGGGAAGTCCCTGCAGACCCCATCCAAGCCTCATGGCAGGAGATGGGCTGCTTTGCAGCCCAGAGGGTCTCTGGCTCAGCAGATACTCCCTGGTCACTGTGTCTGGGGCGGTCAGAGCCAGAGGAATGCTCTCACTGAGGTCCTGTCTTCAAGGAGCACATTCTCAGAAATGTTTCTTTTTTTTTTTAAATGATTTTTTTTTAAGGTTTATTTATTGTTGAGACAGGGAGAGACAGAGCATGAACGGGGGAGGGTCAGAGAGAGGGAGACACAGAATCTGAAACAGGCTCCGGGCTCTGAGCAGTCAGCACAGAGCCCGACGCGAGGCTCGAACTCACGGACCGTGAGATCGTGACCTGAGCCGAAGTCGGCCGCTCAACCGACTGCGCCACCCGGGTGCCCCTCTCAGAAATGTTTCAACAGCAAAACGAGGCCGCTCCGATGTATCCCCCAGGAGTGGTGGGAGCAACTATGGACAGAGGCGTGGGGGGTACCAGGTCGGGAGTCAGAGCCTGGGTCTGACCCCCACAGTTTGGGCCTCAATTCCCTCTGCCACAAGATGAGCGTTGAAGTAAACAAGAGCGACAACAACCACTGCCAGGAGTGCTTCCTGCGTGCCAGACTCTGCTGAGATAGTTGGTTAGCGGTTCGTGTAGTCCTCATAACAAGGCCTTGACATGGATACTGTCACCATCAGCATTTGTTGGACTAGGAAAATGAGGCACAGAGAGTTTACATTACTTCTCCAAGCAGCTGTCCCAGCTGGGATTCACTAGACAGAGCAGGACCCAAAGTCTGAGCCCCTAACCACCATGCTGCACTGTCTGTCTGGAGCCTGGTAACACGCTAGAATGCCATCTACTGGAACTTTCTTTCTATAACCCGGGTTGTCCATCACAGTAGTCTCTGCCACAGGATGCTATTGATCGCTTGAAATGTGCTCGTGCAAATGAAGCCCTGGATTTTTAACTGTATTTAGTTTTAATTAACTTAAATGTGAATAGCCACCGGTGACTAGTGGCTGCGGTGTTGGACAACGCAGCCGTCAAATTCTGAGGGAGAGGCCAGAATGGCCAGACTCCACGTGGAGGGGTGGGACTCTGAAGGAGGAGGCTTCCTGAGAAAGAAAGGAGTCCTGCAGTTCCCAGTCTCCCCGCTCCCATTGCTTCCACCCCCCGCCCTCCCTTGTCCTTCCCAGCCCTGAAGATCCACTTGTCTTCTGAGACCAAGGCCGTCCTGGAAGAGTTTGGTGGTTTCGAGCTGGAGCTTCGAGGGGACGTAGAAATGAAGGTAGAGGGGAAAGCCCCTACCCTCACCATCCCTTGTGGACCAGAGGGTGCCTCCCCAGACCCCTTCTCAAGCAGCCAAGCCCACTCCCATCCCGAAGCCTTCCTCTGATTTGGGGAAGTGGGTCAGTGCGCTGCTTCCTACACCAGCCTCCTCTTCTCTCTCCCTCCAGGGCAAAGGCAAAGTGCGGACCTACTGGCTCCTAGGGGAGCGGGGCGGTAGCACTCGAGGCTGACCTGCCCCCCCCCCCACCTTGGCCTTCTACACCCCCTTCCCTGCACCAGAGGCAACAGAGAGGTTCCAGGTCCTGGCCTCACTCACAGCAGCCCCACCGCTGCCAAAGGGATCGGAGAAGTAGTTTGAACAACCCAAACGTGCTAACCCCAGTGGAGACACCAGATGTGACCTCTGGTGGAGGACTGGTGTTGGGGAGGACTCGGAGTTCATGGGACTGGACCAAAGCACACAGTCATATCCAGTGGCACACGCAGACGAGTGTACCCACTCTCCACCCGGACTCAAGCCAGGCTAGGGTGTGGACTCCACTTTGAGACACTGTGACTTCTATGGGGAGGGGGAAGAGCCACTTTAGAGGTAACAGGAAAGGGGACTACAGGTGAATCTAGGCGGTGAGGGGAGTCCACATCTAGGCCCAACCCACATGGGCCACAAACACCCCCCCCATACTCCCCCCAGCACTGAGCACAGGGGAGGGGCAGCCCTGTATGTCTTGTTTCTCCTGTGAGCAGAGACCATGAACATCTTTATTCCAGTGAATGTCTCTGGAAGGACAGCGGGTGGCCAGAAAACACAGCCGTGCTCCCTGCCCTCTGTTCCACATAAGATGCTTCCTGAGCTGGGGAGTGCAGTGTCTGAAATCAGCTTCAGTTTCCTCAGCCAGGATCTACGTGACAGCCTGTGAATTACCCAGCAGTGCTGACGCTCTTGGTCTAAGGACCTGTTTACACCCTTAAGAATTATTGAGGGCCCCAAAGAGCTTTTGTTTATGTGGATTAAATCTATCCATATATAGCATATTAGAAATTGAAACAAGTCCTTATTAACTCATTTAAATAATAAACCAATCATATGTTTATATATTTTAGTGTCTTATCGAGGACATTCTTAAGAGAAACTGGGTTTTTAATTTTTATTTTTTTACTGCCAATGTATGGTGATGAAGAACAGTGACTCAGAGCCACCGCCTTGGTTTGTGCAAAGACACCAGCAAGTTAACCCTCGTGGCCTTCCTACTATCAATATACCTGTCAAGTCACGGAGGCAAATCGTGTATTAGCCTGATTATGCAGATTGTTTCGAACTCATCCATCCCCTGAAAGGGTCCTGTGGACCACAGCAGACTGGGAACGGCTATATGACCCAGTGTTGGGCATACAGTAGAAACACAGTGAGTGCGGGGACTCCAAGGAGAGGCTTGGGAGCCAGGAAGGAAGGATGCATCCTCTCTTACCTCAGTTGAGATTTGGGGACTGTCCACCTGCCCCTCCACTCCCATGCCAGTGTGGACAAATGTGAATGGTAGTGTGCAAAGCGAGCCTCAGCTGGCCCTGCTCCAGCCGCCCACCCCAAGCCCTTCCTGAGCAGGCGGGCAGGAATGCGAACGAACGCGGGGGAGAGGTGGCCGAAGCTTCGCCTCCCCCGCGAGGAAGGAAAGTGCCAGACATTGCTTCAGTGCCATCCATCAGGCGCAGACAGGCCCCTCCTCCGAGCTCCCAGAGCCTCTTCCCGGAGTCCACGCCCCGCGGGACCTGGAGGGCGGGCGGGCTGTGTTCAGGGCAGCGGCGGTCCGGGGTGAGGAAGGAACCAGCGCCGTGCCCCCACCTCGCCTGGTGCGGTGACTTCCCTCGCGGTTCTGCGCCCCGGGCCCGCCGCTTGAGGCGCAGCGGATCGGGTTCTCAGCGAGCGCGAGCTCAGCCCCAGCCCCCCCCCCCCCCCCCCCCCCCTCCCCCGGGAACACCCCCCCCCCCCCGGCCCGGCTGCCCCCCCAACCCCCCCCCCCCGCCGGGGCGCTGGGCGGCCGGGGGGGGGGGGGGGGGACGGCCGCGGGGGGGGAACGGGGGCGGGGACGTGAGAGACCCGGGCTCGGGGGGGGGGAGACTGGGAGCGCTGGACGCCCGAGGACTCCGTCCAGAGACACAATTGCAGGAAGTGGCCGGTCAGATCCTTCCGGGGCAGCCTGGCTCCACCGCGCGGGAGCTCGAGGGGAGGGGGCTGCGGCGGGAGAGCGGGAGGGTGGGGTGGGAGGGACGCGGGGACAGGCCCAGGCCGCCGGGGACTCCTGCAGCTCGGGAACTTTCCCTGCGACCGAGGAGACTTCCTTCTGGGGGAAGGCCCTGCCTCCGGAAGACCTGGGAAAGCCATTGCTGAGGGGAGGGGTCCTCGGGGATCGGGGACCTCCGCCCACAGGAGGGGCGGTTTCCCGGGCTGTCCTGCGGAGCCGTCTGGAGGGGTGCGGGGCTGCAGGCTTTCCCTGGAGTACGATAAGGGAGAAAACAACAGTCATCGTTGGCGCTCAGCGGCGCCTGGCGGATGACAAGGGCTCGCACAGGCATGCGCTCACCGGCCACGTGACTCCTGGGAAGGGGTGGGGTAGGAGGGCCCCGGCCGAGGTCCAGCTGTGGGGCTGGAGGGAACCGCTGCCCGAGCAGTACCGCAGAAGACACTTCTCCTCTGCACTCCCTCTCTTCTGTGTCAGAGAGCTTGGGTAATGCATTTGTCATAGCAGTACTTCCGGTAATAATATAATTATGTTTAATGATTTATACCTTTCAGGACGATTTATGGAATCTAATTAGCAGCGGAGGTCAGTTTGCAACCTGAAAGTCTTTTTTATTTTTAAGTCATTTCTTAATTAAATTTCAAGAGTTGTAAGATTATAACAATAAATAATTAAAGGTAAAAAAAAAAAAGTACCTAATTCCTTGCACGGAGGTTTAATCTTATTTGAGTTGGAACCAAATTAAGATTCCAGGCGAGGTGTTTGCCACCAAGATGAAGGGTTGGGATACTGATGAATTTGGTGTTGCACAAGGCAGAAGCCAGGATGCTTGCGAGGAGAATGAGGCTACAGGAAGAGGGCAGATGGGAGGCAGAAACCTGCTTGACTTGTAGTACAAACCCAAGGTTTAGTGAGATGGTCCAGATAGGAAGAAGCCCCACTATCCAGTTCCCTATCACACACATTGCACCGATTGTCGGTGGGCTGGTTGCCCTTTAAGGACCTTTCCAGGGCGCCTGGGTGGTTCAATCGGTTGATCGTGGGACTCCTGATTTTGGCTCAGGTCAAGATCCCTGGTTCTTGAGATCGAGCCCTGGGTCAAGCTCTGTGCTGAGCGTGGAGGCTGTCTCTCTGTCTCTGTCTCTGTCTCTGTCTGTCTCTCTCTCTCTCTCTCCCTCTCTCTCCCCTGCCCCCTGCTCGTGCAAGCACTCGTGCACACGCAAGCGCATGCGTGCTCTCGCTCTCCCTCAAAACAAAACAAAACAAAACCTTCCCACAGCAGATTCCAGAGTTATGTACACCTGTCAATCACTGTGGCACCCCTTCTGGATTTGATGCAACTATCCAACTATCCCACTATTACTCTCTGCCTTTGACTTTTTTTTTAAGGTTTTGTGGGGGGTTTTTAATGTTCATTTATTTATTTATGAGAGGGGGGAGGGGCAGAAAGAGAGGGACAGAGGCTCCCAAGCAGGCTCTGCGCTGTCAGCACAGAGCCCAACTCAGGGTTTGATCTCATGAACCCTGAGATCACCACCTGAGCTGAAGTAGGCCACTACTCCATTGAGCCACCCAGGCGCCCCTGCTTTTGGCTTTCTTTTGTAAAAAAAATGTTTAATGTTTATTTTTGAGAGAGAGAGAGACAGAGCACAAGTGGGGGAGGGGCAGAGAGAGGAGACACAGAATCCGAACCAGGCTCCAGGCTGTCAGCACAGAGCCCCACGCGCGGCTGGAACTCAGGAACCTAGAGATCATGACCTGAGCTGAAGTCCGCTGCTTACTCCATTGAACTACCCAGGTATTGAACTACTGGTATACCCAGTGTATACCAGCACTCCTTGGCTGCTATGTCCTATGATCAGGTCAGCTTTCTTGTCTCAGTCAGCCAAAGTCCCAGCAGGCCAGAACCAAGCCAAAAGACCACAAAGATCTCCGGATTCAGAACTGGAACAACTTCAAACCTCTATCAAGTGAGCGGCAGTGTGATGTTAGTTAAGAGGCTCCCTCTAGAGGCAGCTGGCCTGGGTTCAAATCCCAGCTCTGCCCCTCATAATCCATGGAACCTCAGGCAAAACCCTCAAAATGGGAATGATCATAAGACCTGCCTCATGGGGGTTGCTTTGAGGATTACGAGTTACTTCCTCCCATTACATGCTTAGAACACCTACTGGCTGGTGATAGAAACTAGTTAAGTGTTTGCGAGTGTTATGAAGAGTCTCCATTATGCGAACCATACTGCTAGGATGTAAGGAGTTCTTGATGTCCAGAGAACATTTGGAAGTGAGATGCAGGACATGATTAGACCCCTCGATGAGAGGTACTAGTGAGATCTACAAATGTGAGAGTTAGAAGAAAAAGTAGAGGTCGTGTAGTCCAACTGCCTATCCTGGGCCAACATCCTTCTTAAAATATCTGGGTTTTCTTTGATGTTCTATCAGAAAACTTTCAAGGACTTGGAACTAAGACCGTTCTATTTTTGCACAACTGTACGAATAAGAAGATGGATATTTCAATTATCAAAATTTCTTTTGAAGGAAACTTTTTTTTTTTTTTTTAATGGATAAAGGGACTTGCCCCTTCAACTGCCATCTCAGGAGGATACATCTTGTTGGATTGGGAAATCCTTTGTTTTACTAAGCTTGGAGCTGAGTTTTTATATAAATTGTGAGGCTCAGGATGAACAAAATCCACCTGTGTGGCAGTACAGAGAAGAAGCAAGGGTGGCAGTATTCCAGTAGCTGAACTGGGACTTTG
Source organism: Panthera uncia (assembly GCF_023721935.1). Classification (NCBI taxonomy): domain Eukaryota; kingdom Metazoa; phylum Chordata; class Mammalia; order Carnivora; family Felidae; genus Panthera; species Panthera uncia. The sequence continues at coordinate 67,424,713 of NC_064813.1, read as the reverse complement.
GAGACCACATATATCTAATAGAGACTTAAGTAAAGAAAAGACTAATGATTGTATTATTTACTAGAAATGGGACACACTTACACAAAGAAGTACAGAGAAGAAATTAAAATCACTTAAGAGGCACCTGGGAGGCTCAGTTGGTTAAATGTTAGTCTCTTGATCTCGGCTCAGATCATGATCTCAAGGTTTGTGAGTTTGAGCCCTGCCTTGGGCTCTGCATTGGTGGCGTAGAGCCTGCTTCAGATCCTCTCCCTCTTCAGCCCCTCCTTCAGTCACTCGTGCGTGCGCACTCTCTCTCTCAAAATAAATTGAAAAAATCACCTAACATTCTGCCACTGAAATAGTCATTGTTTTGATGAATATCATTCCAATGTGCATATTAGGTTGTTTGATAGAGGTATTTAATATAAACTTTCTTACATTTATAGAATAGGCTGTTTGCCTCTCGCCTCTTCCGCTGGTCCTAGCACTGCCCCTCCAACCTACCTCTTCCACCAATAGGGTGGCCCCCACCCCCCACCCCCACACTGGAGTCTCAGCAACATAACCACTCATTGTCTTTAGAGATTTCTCCACGATCTGACTCCAAACTCTAGTATTCTGGATGAGCTTCTGTGGGTTTACTCTAGTTTGTCAACGTCCCTCTGACAACCTGTGTCCCCATCTGGAGCAGAATCATTCAGGTGCAGTCTGAGGAGGGCAGAAAGCAGGCAACTGTCACCACCCTGCATCGGCCACTACATGGGCTGTCCTGGAAGCTGTGGCCATACACACAGCCCCTCCCCAACCCCACCCGCAGTCTTTCACACATTGCTGCTGTTAGCCCAAATCGCTCTCACCCTGTTTTGTGTCAAATTTTAAAGTGAAAAATACGCATTTTACTAAAAGTTTCATATAGGACATAGGGAAGAGGGTTCTGTCACACAGAGCACAGCATTTCTGCTTAACACCACTGAATAGGGGTGCCTGGGTGGCTCAGTCGGTTGAATGTCCAACTTTTTTTTTTTTTTTTTAATGTTTCTTTATTTTCGGAGAGAGAGACAGAGACAGAGACAGAGTGCGAGCAGGGGAGGGGCAGAGAGAGAGAGGGAGACACAGAATCAGAAGCAGGCCCCAGGCTCCAAGCAGTCAGCACAGAGCCCAATGCAGGGCTCAAACCCAAGAACTGTGAGATTATGACCTGAGCTAAAGTCAGACGTGTAACCAACTGGGCCATCCAGGTGCCTATGAATGTCCAACTCTTGATTTTGGCTCAGGTCATGATCCCAGGGTCATGGGATCGAGTCCCAAGTCATGCTTCGAGATGAGTGTGGAGCCTGCTTTGGAATCTCTCTCTCTCTCTCTCTCTCTCTCTCTCTCTCTCTTTCTCTCACATGTGCACTCCCTCTGCCCCCCCATTACACACTCACATTCTCTCTAAAAATAAAAATAAGAAATAAAAACACCACTGGACAGAGTTACTATCTCCTCAACATCCCTCTCCAGCTGGCTTCCAGCTAGGGTGGACCCAGGTCTTGAGGGGCCTGAGGCTTCTAGTTTGATGGGCTGGCCTTAAGGAAGAGAACACGGGGGCGTCTGGCTGGCTCAGTCAGGAGTGTGCAATTCTTGATCTGGGGGTCATGAGTTTGATGTGCGTTATCCCACGTTGGGGGCAGAGATTACTTAAAAAGATACAAAATTGGGGCACCTGGGTGGCTCAGTCGGTTGAGTGTTCGACTTCAGCTCAGGTCATGATCTCGCAGTCTGTGAGTTCGAGCCCCATGTCGGGCTCTGGGCTGACAGCTCAGAGCCTGGAGCCTGCTTCCGATTCTGTGCCTCCCTCTCTCTCTTCCCCTCCCCTGCTCATGCTCTGTCTCTCTCTGTCTCAAAAATAAATAAAAACATTAAAAAAATTAAAAAAAAATACAAAATTAAGTATGAAATAAATAATTAGAATGTGAAAATAAATGACAACAAATTACAAATGTCAGTCAAAAAGCTGACAAAGATCCGAATCTATCAAAGCCTAGAAGAGTAACAATATCTTTATGAATTAACTGTCTGTATTACTTTCTACTTACCGCATATTCTTTGATTACTTTTTCATATGACAATGATTTTGTAATGTTTTCTTTGGAAGGAATAGAAAAATAATTGTCTTTCCTGTAGCAAACAAGGGAAATTTATTCTTTTTGTTACCAATAAGTGGGATGCATGGAAGTTCAAACACAAACGTGCTCTTTGTAGCACTGCCACAGGTCTATGCCCTACACTAGGAATTCTGATTGGCAAATTATATTTTGCACAATTTTCATCAAAAAGACTTCCATGATTCCATGTGTCACATAACTGAGTATATCCTGACGGGAGAGGACTTCTGTGTTGACGAGGCATCACTGAAAGTCAAGCCCTCCGTTTGCAACACCACAAACCTGATGATTGGAAGGATTTTCCATAGACTAGTTTCAGGCTCTGTATGTTTCAAACCTCATTTCTCCTCTACCAACTACATGCTTCTAGGGCTCAGAATTTCAGATATGTTCCCACAGTCTCTGACCCAGTGCCTGTCATAATGCTGGGTGTGTCTGCATAGCCGATATGAGAGTATTCCTGTAAGCTATTCCTGCACGGGGATGGTTACCAGTCACTGCATAGGAAAGCAGCCATGAGCTGCATAAATATATCCCACTGACCTCAAATGAAATGTACTTGCAACTAAACCTCACCCTAGCTAGATCACCAAAATTCCTGTGGCCACTCCAGTACTAGACGACAGAAAGGGAAGTTTGCAGAGGGGTCAGAGTGGAAAAAGGGCGGTCTTGGGGCGCCTGGCTGGCTCGGTCGGTAAAGCATGTGACTCTTGATCTCAGAGTTTTAAGTTTGAGTCCCACCTCGGGTGTAGAGATGACTTAAAAACTTTTTAAGTTAGAGGCATCTGGGTGGCTCAGTCAGCTAAGCGCCTGACTCCTGATTTCAGCTCAGGTCATGATCTCGTGGTTACTGAGATGAAGCCCCACGTTGGGCTCTGCACTCATAGTGCAGAGCCTGTTTGGGATTCTCTCTCTTCCTCTCTCCCTCTCTGCCTCCTCCCCTAAAATCAACCAGTTTAGGTGCTTACAGAGCAGAATAAATGTCTCTTTCTCTAGGGTAGCGAAAATAATAATAAAAATAAAGTAGGGGCACCTAGGTGGCTGTCACTTAAGCATGAGACTCTTGATCTCGGCTCAGATCTTGATCTGAGGGTCATGAGTTCAACCCCACATGGGGCTCCACGCAGAGCCCACTTTAAAAAAAAATAAGATTTTATTTTTAAGTAATCTCTATACCCAATATGTGGCTCAAACCCACAGCCCTGAGATCAAGAGTCGTATGCTCTACTGACTGGGCATTCAGGCACCCCTACATCTTCCCCTTTCTTACACAAAAGGTAGCACCTTTTAGCTCACTTCATAATAGATTAGTTTGGAAAGAGCCTCTGCATTCTTTTTGTAACCGTACGGTATTAATTGTATGGGTATATCATAACCTGTTAACTGACTTGGTGGACACTTACGTGTTTTCAACCTTTTGCTATTGCGTACAATGCTGTGGTGTTTAATCTCCCACCTGATGTGTAATTTCAGATCTATGTCACGTCCTATGTGGTATACCTAATGATAGACTCCTGCAAGTGGGGTTGCTGAGTCAAAGGGTACACGTGTTTGTCGTTTCGGTATGTCGCCCACTTGCCCCCACATGAGGCCTACCATCGTGCACACCCACCAGGAACGCATGAGTGTCACTAATTCCCTAGAACTTTGACAAGTCTTTTCAAACTTCGGGATTTTTGCCAACCTGACAGATGAAAAGTGTCACAGTTCAGTTTCATTTGTCCTTTTAAAATCATTTATTGAAGTTTATTTATTTATTTTGAGAGCAAGAGAAAGAGCACATGTTCACTTTCAGGGGGCGGACAGAAGGAGAGGGAGAGAGAGAATTCCAAGGAAGCTCCAAGCTCAACCCAACCTGGGCCTCAATCTCTCAACTCTAGGATTGTGATCTGAGTCAAAATCAAGAGTCGGATGCTTAACTGACTGGACCACCCAGGTGCCCCTAAAAAAAAAAAAGTCATGGGGCGCCTGGGTGGCTCCGTCGGTTAAGCGTCCGACTTCGGCTCAGGTCACGATCTCGCGGTCCGTGGGTTCGAGCCCCGCGTCGGGCTCTGTGCGGACGGCTCAGAGCCTGGAGCCTGCTTCGGATTCTGTGTCTCCCTTTCTCTCTGCCCCTCCCCCATTCGTGCTCTGTCTCTCTCGGTCTCAAAAATAAATAAACATTTAAAAAAAAAAGTCTTAAAACATTGTTTAAAGAATAGGGCGCCTGGGTGGTTCAGTCAGTTGAGTGTCCAACTCTTGATTTGAGCTCAGATCATGATCTCACGATTGTGAGATCAAGCCCCACGTCCAGCTCTGTGCTGTCAGCATCGGGCCTGCTTACGATTCTCTCTCTCCGTCTCTCTCTGCCCCTCTCCTACTCACGCTCTCTCTCTTTCTCTCTCTCCCAGAATAAATAAATAAACTTTAAAAAAAAAAGACAACTTTTTTTTTTAGAGCAATTGAAGGTTCCCAGCAAAATTGAGAGGAAGGGGAAGGCGCAGAGATTCCCACACGCCCTCTGCCCCCACACTTGCACGGCCTCCCCCATTAGGAACGGCCTCCCCAGAGCGGTACATTCATTACAGCTGACAAACCCGAAGTGACACACCGCAACCACACAGGGTCCGTCGTTCACATGGTGGTTCCCTCTTGCCGTTGTACCTTCCGTGGGCTTGGACAAACATAAAACGACATGTCTCTATCATCATGACATCATACAGTCGTTACTGCTCTAAAAATCCTGTGTTCTGCCTGTTCCTACCTCCACCCTGTTTCCCAGCCCCTAGCGATCACTGATATTCTCTCCATGTTTGCCTCTTCCAGAGTGTCATAAAGTTGGAATCACACACTATGTAGCCTTTTCAGATGGCTTCTTTCACTTAGTATGTGCATTTAAGTTTCCTGAAAGTCTTCCTTTTTAAAAAAATTTTTTTTGAAATGTTAATTTATTGGGGCGCCTGGGTGGCTCGGTGAGTTGAGCGTCTGACTTCGTCTTTTTTAAAAAATTTTTTTAACGTTTATTTATTATTGAGAGATAGAGAGACACAGGGCGTGAGCAGGGGAGGGGTAGAGAGAGTGGGAAACACAGAATCCGAAGCAGACTCCAGGCTCTGAGCGGTCAGCACAGAGCCCGACGTGGGACTCGAACTCACCAACTGAGATCATGACCTGAGCTGAAGTCGGTCGCTTAACCAACTGAGCCACCCAGGCGCCCCTGACTTCATCTTTTTTTTAAATGTTTATTTATTTTTGAGAAAGAGAGAGAGCTCGCATGCAAGTGGGGGAAGGGCAGGGCGGACAGAGGAGCCAAAGTGGGCTCTGGGCTGACAACAGCAAGCCCGATGTGGGGCTTGAACTCAACTGTGAGATCATGAACTGAGCCGAAGCTGGACACTCAACTGACTGAGCCACCCAGGTGCCCTGCTCTCCTGCACTCTTAAAAAAAAAAAAAAGTCACCCCCTTCCATTTCCTCTACTGTACATTTAGCAGAGGTATGCTTGTGCCCCTGACAGCTGGGAGCTGATGGTAGAGGCTGCTGGTCCTCTGGCTGGCACTTCCGGTTTGCTGTTGTCCTTGGGGAAACCTAAACCCGAGCCTGGGACAGAGGGGGATGTACCCCAAACACTCCTTTGACCCAGGTCACCAGGGTGTGCTCCAGGGCATGCTAGACTTAAATCAGTGGGTCAACTGGGAGCCACCCATCTGTGCTTTCCGAAGCAGTTCAGCTGTAAGAGGAAGTCAGTCAGGAAAAAGCTTTCCCATTTGCAAAGTAACCATGGCCAGAGCAAGCACAATTGTGGAAGCTGGTCGCGGGTCATATAGTGAAGGACTTGGTGTTAAGGACGGCCAAGCGTCCGGGCACCTGGGGGCTCAGTCGGGTGAGCTTCTGACTCTCGATTTCCACTCAGGTCATGATCTCACCGGTTTGTGGGTTCCAGCTCTGCGTCAGGCTCTGCACTGGTGGCTTGGAGCCTGCTTGGGATTTTCTCTCTCTCTCCCTCTCTCTCTGCCCTCCCCTGCTCTCTCTCTCTCTCTCTCTCAAAATAAATTTAAAAAACTTTAAAAAATAAAGAAAAGAATCGTTCTGAATTGCAGGCATTTTCTTTGGCACACTCACTTTCTACACCTGGACTTCCCTAGATGTTGCCTTTTCCAGCAGGAGTGACAATTTCCGGTTTTCTTTCTTTCTTTCTTTTGACAATCTGTGGCTTTCTAATGGCCCTGCAAACTTCCCGATATCCTTTGGATCTGCCTACCTCCCAGTTTGATGGGGTTACCTCCTCCGCCCTCCCCTCCTCCCTCTTCCTCCCTCCGCTCCCCACCCCCGCTGCCCAGCTGTTGGCCTCACAGTGGTGACCTGGGGTAGTCCAGGGCCTTTAGCACCCCACTGTCTTCAGCACATGGTGGGGGTGTGTGCAGAAAGGGGACTGGACTGACTGAAGAGGGAGCAGAGGGGGATCCAGGCTGGGAAGGTGTGTGCCCGGCAATCCAGCTGGATGCAGGGGTATGCTGGATGGGTGAGTCAGCAAATTAGTTCCATGAGGCCCCTGATATGAGGCTTCCGGGGGTGACTGGGAGGTGGGGGTGAGAGGCACTGCCCCTTCCCAGGGAATCACCTCCAAGGGGAAGTAGTGGGGGGGGGGGGAAGGAAACAAAGGAAGGGGGAAAATAAGAAAAAGTGAGACAGAGGTGCTGTTGTCTGCTGGGGGGAAGCCTGGGACTATTTGTTTATTTTTAGTAACATCTACCCCCAACATGGGGCTAGAACTCATCACCCTGGGATCAAGGCTCCCAGGCTCTTCCCACTGAGCCAGCCAGGTGCCCAAGGGTGTTGGAATTTCGACTGGGACTGCATTAAATCTGTGGACTGCTCACTTTTCATTTTACTGGAATCTTAACTATAGTAAGTCTTCCTGTCCATGAACATGGATGTCTTTCCTTTGTTCAGGTCCTCTTTAATTTCATTCAGCAGTAAGTTGTAGTTTTCAGTGTATAGGTCTTTCACCTCATTTACATTTATTCCTAGATGTTTTATTCTTTTAGATGATATTATAAATGGAATCATCTTTTTTTCTCATTCTAATTCCACAGCTACTTTTTTTTTTTAATGTTTATTCATTTTTGAAAGAGAGAGAAACAGAGCATGAGTGGGGGAAGAGTAGAGAGAGAGGGAGACACAGAATCCGAAGCAGGCTCTAGGCTCTGAGCTGTCAGCACAGAGCCTGACACAGGACTCGAACCCACAAACTGAGAGCGCTGGTTGATTCTAAAAGGGTGTAACTTAGGAACAGTCAGATGGAAGAGTTACATAGGGCTAGGCATGGGGAAAGGGCATGCAGCTTTTCAGACCGGCCACTCTCCCAAATCTCCACATGTGCACCAACCCAGAAATTCCAGAATTGCCTTCCTAGTCTCCTTTTCATATTGTTCATTGCTGGTGTACAGAAACATAGCAGGGTTTTGTGTTGATCTTGTACCCTACAACTTTGTTGAATTAGCTTACTAGCTCTAGGAGTTTTCTTATAGATTCTTTGGGGTTTTCTGTATATAGGATCATGTCACCTATGAATAAAGTTAATGTTACTTCTTTTCGAATTTGGATGCCTTTTATTTCACTTTCTTTTCTAATTGCTCTAGAATTTCCACTATCTCATTGTAGTTTTAATTACCCTAATAATTGATAATGTTGGCAACCTTTTCATGTTTATTAACTATGTGGATGTCATCTTCTGTGAAATGCCACTTCAAGTCCTTTGTCCATTTTTTCAAATGAGTTCTTTTACGTATCTATATCTAACCTAGATACACATTTATTTTCTGACATATGCATTGTCCTTTGTCAGATATACGCATTACGAATATTTTCTCCTAGTCCGTGGCTTGTTTTTTACTCTCAATGGTCTTTTAATGGATACTTCTTAATTTTAATGAAGTCAATTCTATCATTCCATTATGATTTTGTGTCTATTTAAGAAATCATTGCCCATAGGGGCACCTGGGTGGCTCAGTCGGTTAAGCGTCCGATTTTGGCTCAGGTCATGATCTCCCGGTTCGTGACTTCGAGCCCCGCGTAGGGCTCTGCTGACAGCACAGAGCCTAGAGCCTGCTTTGGATTCTGTGTCTCCCTCTCTCTCTGCCCCTCCCCTACTCATGGTCTGTCTCTGTCTCTCAAAAATGAATAAATGTTTAAAAAAAAAGAAATCATTGCCCATCAACTTCACAAATTTTTAAAAATTAATTTCAGGGGGTGCCTGGGTGGCTCAGTTGGTTAAGCGTCCGACTCTTGGTTTTGGCTTGGGTCATGGTCTCATGGTTTGTGAGATCGAGAACTGAATTGGGCTCTGCACTGACAGTGCGGAGCCTGCTTGGGATTCTCTCTCTTCTTCTCTGTCCCTCCCTCACTCTCTCTCTCTCAAAATAAGTAAATAAAATTTAAAGTTTTTAAAAATTTAATTTCAGGAATTCATATTTATCCCTGTTTGCTTATTATTATTATTATTATTATTATTTTAGAGAAACAGTGAGGAAGAGGAGCAGAGGGGGAGAGAGAGAGAATCTTTTTTTTTTTTTTTTAACATTTATTTATTTTTGAGAGAGAGACAGAGCATGAACGGGGGAGGGTCAGAGAGAGAGGGAGACACAGAATCTGAAACAGGTTCCAGGTTCTGAGCAGTCAGCACAGAGCCCGACGCGGGGCTCGAACCCACGGACAGTGAGATCGTGACCTGAGCCGAAGTCGGACGCTTAACCGACTGAGCCACCCAGGCGCCCCAAGAGAGAGAATCTTAAGCAGGCTCCATGCTCAGCACAGAGTCAACACAGGGCTGAATTCTAAGCCCTGGGATCATGACCTGAATGGAAATCAAGAGTCCAACACTCAACCAACTGAGCCCCCCCTGGCACCCCAGCTTTTTTTTTTTTTAAGTAAACTCTTTCCCCAATGTGGGGTTCAAACTCAAGGACCCAAGATCAAGAGTTGCATATTCTAAGGGCTGAGCCAGCCAGGCACCCCATCCCTGTTTGCTTTAAATACTTTCTAGATAATGCCTAGACATAAAAATAAGCACATTTATCATTATTAAATATCTTATTGTTATATATGGTGAGGGACCATAAGGCAAGCTGAGGGCCAAGCACAAGCTAGCATTACCACCCCTCCCCCTCAACACCCTCTGTGGGACATGTGTGACATTCCTCAGGCTCTCCTGGCTGCCTGAGGACAAAGGAAAGAACAGAAAACAAATGGTTAAACTGATAGTCTCCACCAGTTTACAAATATCTTAGTAAATTACAAGAAAATGGTAATCTTATCAATAACCTAATCTCCAGAAACCTACAGACTCAGTTTCCAGGAGCCCCAACATCACCCTCCCTCCATAGTGATGGGGAGAACAAAGGCAGAAGGAAATGGCAGGTGAAATTGAATTTCCTTATAACCTGCAGTGCATTGACAGATACTTGAGGCAAGCAGAGTGTTTCTCCAGGAACCCCCTGCTGTCTTCATGTTAATGCTTTGCTAGGGGGAAAAGCAACCTTAGTTTGACAATAGCAAGGCCTGTAGTATTCTGTGAGCCTTTAGCACACGAACATCCCTTTGGAAACCTCCCTTTTGACTTTACCTCCTCCAAGTCCATGGTATATAACCAGCCATTCTTTATACCCCCAGAGCTGCTCTTCCTGCCTACCGCACCGCCCACCCCCGCCGCGTTAATGAAATCTTTCTTGGCCGTGGGCTCGGAACCCCACCACCATTCCAAAACCTCATCATATTTAGTTTATCCCTTTATCTCAGCAAGAACTTTTTCAATGCAACCTGTTGTTAATCTAGTCCATTAGTCAGTAGTCTCAGTTTTATGATTTCTGTGATTTCACAAGCATGCCTTCCTGTCTTCACCCTAGTCCCTCCTCCCTTTTTTTAAGTAATCCCTACACCCAACATAGGGCTCAAACTCACAACCCACAGATCAAGAGTCTCATGCTCCTCTGACTTAGCCAGCCAGGCACCCTCACTCTAGTCCTTTCTTTAAGTCTTCATCCTGCCTGAGGTAGGGAAATTCCTCCATTGACACAACCCCAAACATGCTCAGGATCACGGGACAGGGGGTTGTTTCTTCACCGAAGGAGGAACTTTCTGCAGCCTTATGAGTCTTTTATCGTTTTTATGGATCTAAGGCTTAATTATTTGATTCTTATTAATGGTAAGTTTAGCCCCCCTCAACCCGCTCCCCCCCCCCCCCCAAAAAACAAAAACCAAAAAAAAAATAGAGTATTTGTAGCATCAATTGCCTTCTAGGCAGAGTGGATTTTGACAGGTGGAAAGTCCTTTGTTCTGGAAATCAACTAGGTGGGGACAAGATCAGGGAAGAACTAAGAGTTCTTTACAGATGAGAAGATCTTTATGATGCCATTAAATAGAATGAAGTCGATCTCCATGTTTTTATTTGGAAAAATTGTCCAGAATATATTAATTTTTTTTTTAATTTTTTTTTCTCAACGTTTTTTATTTATTTTTGGGACAGAGAGAGACATAGCATGAACGGGGGAGGGTCAGAGAGAGAGGGAGGCACAGAATCAGAAGCAGGCTCCAGGCTCTGAGCCATCAGCCCAGAGCCCGACGCGGGGCTCGAACTCACGGACCGCAAGATCGCGACCTGGCTGAAGTCGGACGCTTAACCGACTGCGCCACCCAGGCGCCCCAGAATATATTAATTTTTTAAAAAACTTTTTTTAATGTTTATTTTTGAGAGAGAGATAGAGTGCGAGTGGGGAAGGGGCAGAGAGAGAGAGGGAGACAGAATCTGAAGCAGGCTCCAGTCTCTGAGCTGTCAGCACAGAGCCTGATGAGAGGCTCAAACTCACAAACCATGAGATCATGACCTGAGACGAAGTCGGACGCTTAACCAACTGAGCTACCCAGTCAGGGTTTTTTTTAATTATATTAATAAAAATTAATATATTAATTTTTAAAAGCAAAAAGCAGGGACACCTGGGTGGCTCAATCAATTAAGCCACCGGCCTAGGCTCAGGTCATGATCTCACGTTTCTGGGGTTTGAGCACCATGTTGGGCTCTGTGCTGACAGCTCAGAGCCTGGAGCCTGCTTGGGATTCTGTCTCCTGCTCTCGGCTCCTCCCCTGCTCTCTCTCAAATATAAAATAAAACACTAAAAAAAAAAAAAAAAAAAAAAAGCAAAGGGGCCCCGGCTGGCTCGGTCAGTAGAGCATGTGACTTTTTGTTTAAGTTAAAAAAAAAAAAAAAAACACTTTAAAACTCCAGCAGCACAGAGCCTGTTGTGGGGCTCGAACTCACAAACTGAACTCAGGAGCCGTAAAGATCATTGATAAGGTTTGGGGGTGATGTGGAATGGTTTGTAGGGTTTGGATCTGACGGCCAAGAAAGAATTGTTGAAGACGTCTCTGATGCAAAAAAGTGATTTTATTAAAGCACGGGAACAGGACCCGTGGGCAGAAAGAACGGCACTCTAAGTGTGTGGGGTGACCATTTTATGGAGTTGGGGGAGAGGGAGGGATAAAGTCAAAAGGGAGGTTTCCAAAGGGATGTTCATGTGCTAAAGGCTCACAGAATACTGGAGGCCTTGCTATTGTCAAACTAAGGTTGTTTTTCCCTCTAGGAAAGCATTAACATGAAGACAGTAGGGAGTTCCTGGACTTTAGGCCATTGATGGGATTGCCTTTTTCCTGTAATTTACTAAGACATTTGTAAACTGATGGAGACACGTCTGTGTGACTGTGATCTCTATCAGTTAGCCACTTGTTCCCTTTCCTTTCCTTTGTTCTGGGGCAGCTGGGAGTGCCTGAGGAACATCACACATATCCCACCGTGGGGGAGTGGGGAGGGGAGGGGGTAGGTGTGCTAGCTGTGCTTGGCCCTCAGCTTGCCTATGGTCCCTCATCAACCATGACCTGAGCCAAAATGAAGAGTCAGACACTCAACCAACTGAGCCACCCAGGCGCCCTAGATTTTAAGTCATCTCTCCATCCAACGTGGGCTTGAGTTTAGGACCCTGAGATCAAGAATTGTATATTCCACCAACTGAGCCAGCCAGGCGCCCCAAAATATGTATTTTTGACTATTACAAAAGTTTATTTAACAAAAAAGTTCAATATGAAAATGCACATGACTGATTTTTATATTGTAGTGAAACAGGTTCTATGGAGAGAGGGGACTTGTGGAAGCAGTTCATTTCTTCTGGTGAACACCCACTGTTTATACTTGTTCCAAGGCTTCTAACACGATGATACTATGTCCTCAAATTACCACCATTCCAGTATTGTTCTGTTGCCCCCTAGTTGGCATGTCCACACATTCATCTCTCACAAGATTCACAAAGAGATCAAACCCCTACAATATTCCTTGGACATGCTGCCACCAACTAATTTCAATAATTTATGGCCTATAAATGTTTTCAACTCCAGAGGGTGAGCTTTGCTCATGGTGACTACTCGGTGAGCTCAAAGATTCCAAAATACTTTTTAAGGAAGGTATTTTAATTTTTTTTATTTTTTAAAGATTCTGATTTTAAGTAATCTCTACACCCAACATATATGGCTGGAACTCAAAACCCAGAGATCAAGAGTCTCACACTCTTCTGACCAAGCCAGCCAGGCATCCCTATGTAAGGTGCTTTTATTTTTATTTATTTATTTATTTATTTATTTGGTAAGGTGCTTTTAAAGAAGCACTACATTTACTTGGTGAGATCATGTCCTGAGCCAAAGTCGGTCACTTAACCGAGCTACCCAGGCACCCCATGAACGTAGTGTTTTAAAACTAACTTTTCTTTCTTCGCCTAATAAATCTCCACGTTTTCAGTTGTTGGGAAAATGAATAAAGTTTTACACCATAAGATGGCCAACTAAAACAGGCTCTGGTCTCTGGCTTAGAGACCCCTCTTCCCGGTTCTTCTTGCCCTGTTTGCTGAGTGCGAAAACCCACCACAGATGTGGAAGGTGACAACTGTAAATTACCCTTCCCCCTTCATTCAGGGCTCAGATCTTTCGAGAAACGGTCTCCTCTGAGCCCACCGGTGTTAACTAAATCTCCAATCCACCAAGATCTCCGAGTGCTGCCTGGTTTTTCCACCAGAGTTCCAGCCTGGTTCCGTAACACAGTGGCCCATAGTAACATTATTATAATGACTTCTTCAGTGGCTAATGCAGTGCTTTGCACCTAGAAGGAATCCAAAGCATAGGCAAATAGAACTAGATTTCCTGAGCTGGAAGAGTATTCAGAGATAAGCCAGTCTGCTTCTTCTATATTTTACAGGTAGGATAATTTACAGAAAGTCAAAATAACTTGCCCGAGGTCTTACAGTTAATGAATACAGTAAAGGAATCCACGAGAGCCAACTGAAGGGATGACCCACATCATTTCAATGCCAAGTGTATTTAGAGTTAAAATGTTAAGCCCTAACAAGTATGGAAATAAATAGGATCCCCTGCAGTGATAACTGATGAAGTTTTGGGGTGATGGTGGGGTACGGAGTCAAATGCCAAGAAAGAATTAAAGACATCTTTGGTGCGAAAAGGTAATTTTATTGAAGCACACAGGAACAGGACACGTGGGCAGGAAGAGCTGCACTGGGGTTGTAAGGAGTGACTGCTTATATACTGCTGATTTGGGGGAGGTGAAGTCAAATGGGAAGTTTCCAAAGAGACTTCCATATGCTAAAGACTCCCAGGACACTGGAGGCCTAGCTATTGTCAAGCTAAGGTTGTTTTCCCTCTAGCAAAGCATTAAAATTAAGACTGTAGGGAGTTCCTGGAGAAACTTTACTTTGCCTGCCTCAAGTAGTGGTCACTGAGCCTCAGGCTATGAGGAAATTTAATTCTGCCATTTCCTTCTGCCTATCTCCCACATCGGTAACATGTGCACCATGCTTTTCAGTTTAAAAAGTTGGGGCACCTGGGTGGCTCACTCAGTTAAGCCTTAGACTCTTGATCTCATCACAGGTCATCACCTCAGGGTCATGATGCCGAGCCCCAGAACGATGCTCTCAAAATAAAGACTTTTTAAAAAGTAATCTCCTCTCAAAGATAACCCTGTGTACACTGCACAGAGAGCATGACCAGCAGAGTATGGGTTTTCCCGTGTGGATCGGGAAGGCACCCCTAAAGCGCTCTTGGGGAAACGGGAAAGGCTGCTGGGACGCAGGACGGAACCAGGAAGCACAGGTGCGCCCCCGGGGATCCAGACCACGCACGACTTCAGGACGGACACGAAGCCGATCCCGTCCGTCAGCCACGTTTGCGGAGCCAGTGCTGGACGACTAATGCCGAACCCGCGCTTTTCCTGCAGTCTCTGGGGGACGACGGCACTCGTGAGCGCAGACGCCTGCGGCTTGTGCGATGCCAACTCAGCCGTGGGAGCTGGCCCCGCTCCCGCTGACAACGTTTGCTCTGACACTGCTTACGGGGTGAGCGCCCCGCTCCGTCTGCTCGCGCCCAGACCTCGGGTTTCGCAGACTCCGCGGGAACGGCGGCCAGGCCCCCGCACCCACCTACGCTCCAGAAGGAGGCTGGCTCCGCGCAAGCGCGTCAGGGCACGCCCGCCAGCGCGCGCAGGCGCAGCTTCCCTTCCTGCTCGCCTCGCCTCGCTCGCCCACCCACCTCCGGGAAGTCGTCTCGTCCGCCCCCCGCCCCCTCCACGAGCGAAACGTGGAATGCGATTGGCCGCTCTGGCTGTCCATCATGCCGGTCTCGTTGCCATTGGCAGCCGGACCGGCCGTCGTCGACCGGCTCCTGTGAGACCCTGGGCCACCGCGGAAGCCGCGATTGGCCGAGGCCTGGACCGCTGCCCCTCACTTCCGGCCTCCGCGATCCCTCCCCGCCGCCGCGCCGCCGCCGCCGCCGCCGCCGCCCTCAGCCTCCCCGCCCCCCGCCCTTCCACCATGGCCGCCTGTGTGTGGTGTGGGGTGAAGCTGGTCCTCCGTGTCCACCTATAGCGCGCACTGCCTCACCCTCACCCCTGGGGGCCGGATCCCAAGAAGCCTCGCTCCCCAACCCTTGGGGCACCAGCCAGGAAGGTTTCCTACCCCTACTTCAGGGGCAGGAGTCCGCTTTCCCCCACCTCCTGAGGCAGGAACTGAGGGTTTGCCCTGTTTCTCTTAGGGTCGGAAGTCAGAAAGGGCTCCCCTTCCACTTCAGGGGCGGAAGCCTCCCCTCCCTTTCCGTAGGTGCAGACCCCTACCCCGGCATACTCAGGAGCTGGCGGCCTTTCCCCAGCACTGCCACTGCAGAGACAGGATCTAGAGGGCCGTCCGCCTTCGCCTCCTCCACGGGAGCGGCCTTTGGCAGAGGAGGGCGGGGTGGACGGGACAGGGACCCTTCCCTCCCCTGCCCCACTCCCCCCTCTTGCCCCCAGGTCCTGGCAACCCAGAGTTCCTCGTCTCTAGGACTTCCCACCCGTCCACCCCCTGGCCTCCTCCCGTCTCCTGGCAGCAGCCATGGAGATACCGAAGGGAAAGGGGGCAGCAGCAGCTGCTGCTTCGGGAGCAGCGGGAGGTGGAGGAGGAGCGGGAGCAGGAGCCCCAGGAGGGGGGAGGCTGCTACTTTCAACCAGTTTGGATGCCAAGGATGAGTTAGAGGAGGTAGGTGTGGGGGTGGGGAAGGGAGTTAAGAAATTGGGTTGAGGAGGGGTTCTGGAGCGGATGCGGGTCGGGGGGTCGGGGAGGAGGCCTTCAGGGCTTTTCTGAGGCAGCACAAACACTGCTCCAGACTTCCTGCTCCTGAAGGAAGGAGCGTGGGCCAACTTCCTGAACAGGTAGTCATAGCAACAGCAGTCACTAGGATGAAAATGGGGGGGGGGGTGTTGATGAGGGAGGGAAACACCGTCCTGATCTACCGAGTTTATTTTTGACATTCCTTTCCACGCACAGACCACAGCTAGTCTTAATGTTTACCCTGCTTTGGATTTAGGTCATATATTGGGTTGAGAAGTGTGTGTGTGTGTGTGTAGGTGTCTGGGGGGCTGATAGGAGTTTGCAGCAGGCTTTGGAGCCTGTTAGGTAATGCTTCCGGTAGACACAGTCGGTTGACGGTGATGTTAACTGGGCATTTAGAATGAGCGAAGACCTAGGGACTAGTGAGTAACGTTTAGTTGGATACCGTCAACTGCAGCAGGGCAGTGAGGGGGTGAATGGGACTTAGGGGACTGTCCTTCAGAACCAGATTGGGGCGCCTGGCTGGCTCAGACAGTGGAGGATGAGACTCTCGATCTCAGGGTTGTGAGTTGGAGCCCCACATTGGGTGTAGAGAGGACTTAAAAATAAAATCTTAAAAAACATACATACATACATACATACAGAACAGGACTAGATAGGAACCACACAAGGGTGCTGAGAAAGGGGGTACGCTGAGGTGATGCTGTGGACCTGAATGGGGATTCTAGACTACCAGCTACTCCCCCCATCTCCCTTGTTCCTCTTGCCTTGTCCTGACAACCCAGGGTTAATCGTGTATCCCTTTGCACTGCTACTTGGGTAGAGACCTGCTTAGGAGTGTGAGACCCAGAACTGAGACATGATTGCCGAACTGTTTTGTTTGTAAGACCTAATACATTGAACCCAGTGGTTGTCCTGGGATAGGATGAGTGCATGAGCAGGGTCTGGCTCTTCCCTGGCCATTTCCCTGCTTCTAAGTTTGTCATTGCCTCACTGCCCTTTATCAGATACTAGAGGGTGGGCAGGCAGTTACGTGGAATTCATAGTTTCGATTTGAAAAACATGTTGGTTTAGGTACAAAATGGGAGAACATACACACAGAAGGTGGCTGGGTAGAACTCTGGGGGTTACCCACCTAGCCAGTGTCTGCACGCAGGCTGGTTTCCCATCATGCTTCTCCCCCATAATTCTGAGTGCTTTTAGATAAATCCAGCTTTTCTGCTGTTGCTTTTCTGAGCTAAGGTAGATATAATTAGGAACGTGAACAATGCTTCTAAAAATAATGTATTCTCAAAACCAAAATGACTTTAGGATTGTCTGGCGCTTTGAATTATCCACTTCTTTAGAAGGAGCCACTGTCATTGTCAAAGTATTTTTTGAGATGTCTGTTGTGGCACTGCGGCTCTAGAATTGTAGAAGGAAAATAGTTGACTGCCTTTGATCCCTCCACCAGTTTGGGTGGAGGGGAAAAGACCTCAAGGGCTGGATGAAAATCTGTTTATTCCCCATCCTGATTGCGAGAGGGCTCATCCTGCCTCTGCTAGTTTGTACTACAGGGTAGTATGGCATCCTGTTCTGAACAGTGGTGTGTTTGCTGCTAGACTCAGTGATGTGGCAGGAGGGGACCATAAAAGAGAGGAAGTATTTATTCATTTATTTGTGCTGTTTTGGACAGAGTGAACTTTCAGCTGTTTCCAGAGAGAAGGGGGAGGGAGGGTCTTTCTTCTTTTCCTCCTATCCTTTGTGCTGTAGATGTTTCCCAGCACGCCTTGGCTCCCCCCTTTCCTTCTTGGCCTTTGCCCTTTGCATTTGAATTTTCCAGCAAGCCTTGCCACTGTTTTTAACCCACGTGTGTGGTTCTCACTGGACAAGAGTGTCTCTGAGGACAAGACTTCCTGGCTTTTTCCTCTGGGTCTCCCCATGGGTCTCTTCTGCACACAGAAGTTATCAAGACCTGGTGTTGATTGACAGGTCTCTGTTCAGTGTGGTTGTTTTCCATCACAGGCCCACCTGTCGCCCAGGAACACAGAGGTAGTTTCCTACCTATGCATGCCTCCCGTGTGCCAAGTCAGATAGGAATAAGACAGGATGAGGGAGGCCCAAATCTGCCTGGAAGAGCTTATCCTCTAAAGGTGGAGATAGCGCACCCATAGGTGAAAAACAAAAATGACAGATCCCCGCAAAAACCTGGTGAAGGCAGGGAAGAGGCTGGGGTCCTTACAGCTGGATGTGATGAGGAACGGCCTCCAGTGTCCTGGAGTATGAGACACTGCCGAAGCGCATCCCAGGCAAGAGCCGCGACTCCTCCCCGGGGACACTGTTGGCTCCTTTCTTCTCTTCGGCTCTGTCCCTCTCTTTGAAGGGGAAATTCTTGCCCATCCCATTTCAGTTTGGGGAATGAGATAAAGATAGTGCCAAAAATGGGAGGCGTGTAGAACATGAGGTTCCTGGGCATCCCTCACCAGGAAGGACCTTGTCCGCTTTGAGGTCAGGCTGGGAGCAGGGCTATAGGTCACAAGCCAGCACCCCCTCCTAGCCACAGACAGGCCTTAGGGTTAGGGGTAGGTGGAGGTGCATCCCCGCCAGGTGGGCTCCGAGGAACAGTTCATGACCCTGTCTGTGAAAACTCCAGGGAACTGGCTTTGAGTCATCTCTCGTGTTTTCTCCTAAGACCCTCATGTCACTCACAAGTGACTCTTGGCTGTAGAATACTTGGAACGCAGCTTACTCAGTAACTTTCCTAATGTGGGCCCTCGGGGATTTGGTAGGTTGGACCATATCTTCTTTTCCTAAAGGCAGTGGAATCTCGTCTTTCAGGGCCACAGACTTCCCGTAAGAGAGCAGTATTTAATATATACGTTTTGACCAGACTATATGTTCACCTTTCTGAGGGAAGGGAAACTGGGAGGTTAGAGGGATCTCTCTGACTCCAGTCTCAAGCTTCAGGTGTACTGGCAGCTTGGAAGGCCTCCCCCCACTCCGCCCCCACTCCATCTATTGCTGCTGTCATGGAGAACATGGTCAGGTCGTCTTAGTACTAGAAAAATCATTTCAGATGCTCCTAGAGATGGTAACTACTTACTCAGCAGTCTGAGGTGCTGTCACGGAGGGCTTACTCTGAACAGAGCCACTCTGCCAGCAATTGTTGGAAACTGCATGTATGATTCCGTCTTTACCAGGGGCCTCTGGGGGATTGTAGAGGACAGGGTATTGCTACTTGGCAGTAGGCATTTGACTTCTGTGGCCCTCTTTGAGGGGGTGTGGTCCTTCTGTCACTCCCAATGATTTGTAGTTCATTCTCCCATCTCTGTTGCAAAAAGTAATTTCTGTAGTTTGGGAAGAGCAGGATCTTTTATATTTCTGTGCCTGGAAAGGACTGGGGCCCGCATTTCTTTCCTCATTGCTTTTATCCATGCATCCAAATTCTGGACTCTCCCACTTCCTACATCCTTAACTGGGCCTCCGTGTTCCAAGAGGCCACTTTTGTTTTTGACTGGGCAGTGACCCATAGAACTGACTCAAGCCTCTGAGTGGAGCTTAGAACATCAAGGAGGGGCCTAGAGAAACCTGGTTCTGTCCAAGGTCTCTGTGGTTACATCATAGCCGGAAACATAGCCAAGCCCCTAGGGCTGTGTATCCAGCTTTGCGTGAGGGTCTTGGTGCTGGGCCCGTCAGTCAGGCCTCCTCCCACCTCCCCTACCCTTTACTGGAAGGCACAAGTTTACAGAGAGTGGTTAGGAGAGGAACCTGTACAGCCTTGTTAGGGACTTATCCGTGTCCTGTAGTAGGAGGGCTCAGTTTTCAGGAGTCTTTAAACACATGCCATTAGAAGAAGTAGCAGGAGATCGGGGCGTGGTCTGGTCTTCATAGATGGGGTTGTGTAGTTGCTGAGCTTTTTCACAAATGGAACAGGTGATAATTTAACTGAGGCTGCATGCTTGTCTTGTGTGATCCTCAGAACAACCTTGTGATACAGGGCTTTTTCTATTTTTCAGATCGAAAACCAGGGTTTAGAGAGGCTAAGGAACTCACCCAAGATTGGCTTAAGGCAGGCGGGTAGTGAGGGGGTTCTTCTATACCGTGCTTGTTAGTTTACCTGTTAGTTAGCTGCCGTTTGACTTCTCTTGCATCGCTGATGATTCAGCAGAATCTTCTTCCTTTGAGCAGGAAGTAATATCTGGAGCCTTAGGGTGCTGTGCTGCCCGTTCACCTGGGCTGGGTAAGCAGGGTTTAGCAGCTGGCGGAACGGATTCTCCAGCCATTGGTAACTATCTTACAGAGGGATATATTTTAAAAAGGGAAAATTCACCTGTTTCTCCTTCCTTCTCCTTATCATGCGGGAGCTGGACTGAGAAATAATGGATCTCACAGCTCAGTTTTCATGTGATCTCACGGCTCCTTTTCACAAGTACACAGGTGCTGTCTGCTAAGGCTGAGCCTGCTGATCTGACCTAATTTGGAGGCCGGTCAGACCTGATGGGCAGTGAAGTTGTCCTACCTTCAGATATGAAGGACTTTAGGCCTGATTTAGGTTGAAGTGTTGTGGCTGTGGGAGCTCCTTGCCTTAACACAGTTCTCTGTGCCAACCTGTGTGCTCTTAGTCAGGGATGCATGTAGGCAAACTTAGGATGGTTGTCGAGGGAGACACATGATTACCTTTCGTTCCTACACCCCTTTCCGTTGTCCTTATTCATGGTTCCTCACAGTGCTTGCCACGCAGCCACTTGTCAGCAAGACACTTTGTAATGACTTCTAGGATCAGGGGAAGTAAATTGCCTGCCCTTGTCCATTTTGCCAGCATCACCATCATTGGGAATTGGTTTTCCTTAAATAGTTTTTGGGTTAGTCCTCAAGATAAAGGTTTTTGTTTTTGTTTTGTTTTTTAATTTTTTTTATTTTTTAAATGTTTATTTAAATTTGAGAGAGACAACACGGCGTGTGTAGGGGAGGGGCTGAGAGAGCCAGAGACAGAATCTGAAGCAGGATCCAGGCTCTGAGCTGTCAGCACAGGGCTGGATGCGGGGCTCAAACTCATGAACCCTGAGATCATGACCAGAGCTGAAGTCGGACGCTTAACCGACTGAGCCACCCAGGTGCCCCAAGATCCAGTTTTAAAAGACTCAGGAAGTAAGTTAGGTGGTGATAATGGAGAGGCTCACTGATTTAATATGAGATACGTTTATCAATATCTTCTCAGTATTTAGTATTAAATGCTTCTTCAGAACAGGAAGTAGTGACTAAGGTCTTAGAATGTTGAGCGCGTGCCATGTTAGAGTTGGCCTCTGAAACTAGAGTAGCTCTTGGGTGGACTTTGATGCAGCTGTCCCCACCTTTGTTTGACCAGAGCCTCGGGCACGAGCTTGGCCTTTTCTCCATTAGTCCTTTTCTTTCCTCACACTCATTTTTTAAAATTTGTTTTGGGGCGCCCGGGTGGCTCAGTCGGTTAAATGTCCGACTTCGGCTCAGGTCACGATCTCGCGGTCCGTGAGTCTGAGCCCCACATCAAGCTCTGTGCTGACGGCTCGGAGCCCGGAGCCTGCTTCGGATTCTGTGTCTCCCTCTGTCTCTCTGCCTCTCTCCGGCTCATGGTCGTCTGTCTCTCTCTCAAAATTAAATAAATGTTAAAAAGATTAAAAATAATAATAGTAAAAATAAAATTTGTTTTTAACTTTTTGGGGGGACATTTCAAACCTTAAAAAGCAGAACAGTAGAATTCCCCTGGAGCCATCACTGCTTCCATACTTATCAGTCCCTGGTAATCTTGTTTTATCTCCCCCCCCAATCTCTGGATTATTTTGACACAAATCCAAGATAAATAATTTCATCTGTAGATACTTCATATGTCTGTGAGGGAAAGTTTGGGTTTTTGTGTTGTTTTTTTTTAAGTATAGCCTCAGTGTCATACCTAAAAATATTAATAGTAATTTTTTTAACAATAAAATATTAATTGTTCAAATTGGTTGTCTCATAACTCCTTTTTATAATTGGTATGTTCAAGTCAGTACTCAGACAAGGACCACATGTTGCATTTGATTGATACGCTTTATTTTTTAAATTATTTTAATTTTTAAGGGTATTTATTTTAAATTTTTTTAAGTTTATTTATTTTGAGAGAAACAGAGACAGCATGAGTAGGGGAGGGGCAGAGAGAGAGAGAGAAAGAGAGAGAGAATCCCAAGCAGGTTCCACACTGTCAGTGCAGAGCTTGACGTGGGACTCAAACCCATGAACCGTGAGCTTGACCTGAGCTGAAATCAAGAGTTGGTCACTTAACCAACTGAACCACTCAGGTGCCCATTTCTTTAATTTTTAAGTTTTTTTATTTTAAAATTTAAAGCTTAGAGAAATGTTATAATACATAGAATTCCCATATACTTTTCATCCAAATTATTCAACGATTATTAACATTTGTCTGTATACATATTATTGTTTAACCTTTTGACGGTAAGTTGCAGCCACGACACCACTCAGGGTCTAAACACTTCATTCTGTATTTCCTAAGAACAGAGATCTTCAGCTACATAACCACTGCTCTGTCGTCAAGATCAGAACATTTAGCATAGATCTGTTACTGTCATAGAACATACTGCGGTATTCCCAGTTGTCCCAACAATGTCCATTATAGCAGTCCAGGACCACAAGTGGCATTTAGGTGCACTCTGTCTTTAATTCTTTAATCTGAGGCAGATTCTTAGTCTGTCTTTGTCTTTCACAACCTTGAACGCTTTTGACAGATCAGTTATTTTGTAGAATATCTCTCAAATTGGGTTGTCTGAAATTTCTTCATGATTAGATTGAGATAATGCATTTTGGGACAGAAAACTGTACAAGTGCTGTTCTAGCCTTTTCAGTGCACCCTGTTGAGGCATGTGGTGTCGTCAGTTTGTCTCCTTACTGGGGATGTTGACTTTGATCACTTTGTTAAGGTGGTATATCCTCTAGAATTTCCTGTAGTTACTCTTTTCCCTTTGTAATTAAGTATTTTTGAACCCAAGTAAATAGCGTCTTGCATAATTTCACCTCTGGTTTTAGCACCCCTTGATGATATTTGCCTGACTCAGTCATTCCTAATGCATTTATCAGCTAGCATTGCACTGTCAAAGAGCTTTCCCTTTTCATCTAGTTGTTATGTGCATATCAGTGGATTCTTATTTTATTCAATGGGCTAGGATTTTTTTTTTTTTTTTAAGAGAGCGGGAATGTAAGCAGGGGAGAGGGGCAGAGGGAGGGAGGGAGAGAGAGAGAGAGAAGGAGGGAGGGAGGGAGGGAGAAAGATCTCAAGCAGGCTCCATGCTCTGTGTGGAGCCTGATGTGGGACCCCATCTTAAGACTGCAAGATCAATACCTAAGCTGAAATCAAGAGTCGGACCCTCCACTGACTGAGCCACTCAGGCATCCCTATAATTTTTTCTTAATATTTATTTTTGAGAGAGAGAGAGAGCAGGAGAGGGGCAGAGGGAGAGGGAGACAGAAGATCCCAGCAGGCTCCCTGGTGTCAGCGCAGAACCCGATGCAGGGCTTGAACCCACGAACTGCAAGATTATGACCTGAGTTGAAGTTGGATGCTCAACTGAGCCACCCAGGCGCCCCTGTTTTTTAAGTAAGCTCTATACCCAAGGTGGAGCTTGAACTCATGACCCTGAGAATCAAGAGTCGCATGCTGAGCTGACTGAGCCAGCCAGGTGCCTTTCAATGGGCTATGGTCTTAAATCTCTTTTAGTACATGGGTTTCTCCCTCCCTGCTTTTTTTTCCTTGCAGTTTCTATGTTAAAGAACCAGATTGCCGGTCATGGTTTCCACACTCTGGTTTGCTGATTATACCCCCGTGTGACTTTACTTGTAAACTGGTAGTTAGAGCTAGAGGTATGATGAGGTTTAAGTTTCTTGAAAACTTTTTGGGGCCAGAAATACTTTGCAGGTGGTGGTATGACACACTCTGAACTTTTTCTCACCCCTTCGCAGAGGTTAGAAAGATGTATGAGCATTGTGACATCGATGACTGCTGGTGTCTCAGAGAGGGAGGCCAACGATGCCCTCAACGCCCACGTAAGTATATG
The DNA here is from genome assembly GCF_023721935.1 of Panthera uncia. Taxonomy (NCBI): domain Eukaryota; kingdom Metazoa; phylum Chordata; class Mammalia; order Carnivora; family Felidae; genus Panthera; species Panthera uncia. The sequence continues at coordinate 67,400,864 of NC_064813.1, read as the reverse complement.
CCCCCCGCCCCACTTCCATTGCTCCGGGAGCTGTGAGACATGATCCAGAAGATACAGCACTTTGTGGCTGGGCATGAGGGACAGAACTGAATGTCTCAGCTCCCTGAACCAGGCTTCCCAGCTCCTCTCTCTTCTCTGTCTTACTGTGGGAATCTGTCTCTTGGAACTTAGGTGTCTTTAAATAGCTTTTAAAAATAACTCCTACTTCTGTAGTGACTTTTTTGTCTTTGCAAATTATTCTCTCATATTTGATCCTTTACATTTCCTAATCTGTGAGGTTGAAAGGATTTTAAATAGTACATGTAAAGGTCTTAGAGTAATTCCTGGCACATAGTGAATGCTTAGTATTTCCTTTTTATTTATAGCAAAATATTTTTGTTATGGCTTCTCCTTAAAAATACCAGAGGTTCAGTGACCTGCCCAAGGCCTATTACTCCATGAATGACTTTGCAGCTTCCTCCTTTCCTACTGAAGGCTGTTAAGGTCTGGTAAAGGTGGTACAGTAGGATTTTTTTTCCCATTTTATTTATTATTTTTTGAAAATTTTTATTTTACTTTATTAAAAAAAATTTTTTTAATGTTTGTTTATTTTTGAGAGAGAGAGAGAGAGACAAAATGTGAGCAGGGGAGGGGCAAAGAGAGAAGGAGACATAGGATTCAAAGCTGGCTCCAGACTTTGAGCTGTCAGCACAGAGCCTGACGTGGGGCTCAAACTTATGAACTGTGAAATCATGACCTAAGCTGAAACTGGATGCTCAGCCAACTGAGCCACCCAGGCACCCTGAAAATTTTTATTTTATTATTTATTTATTTATTTTAATTTTTTTTAATGGTTATATTTATTTTTGAGACAGAGAGAGACAGAACATGAGCAGGAAAGGGGCAGAGAGAGAGGGAGACACAGAATCTAAAGCACGCTCCAGGCTCTGAGCTGTCAGCACAGCCTGATGCGGGGCTCAAACTCAACAGACCACGAGACCATGACCCGAGCCCAAGTTGGACGCTCAACTGACTGAGCCACCCAGGCGCCCCTGCAAGATTTTATTTTTAAGTAATCTCTGCACCCAGTGTGGAGCTTGAACCCGCAATTCCAAGATCAAGAGCTGTATACTCCATTGACTGAGCCAGCCAGGTGCCCCTTTTTCCCATTTTAAATGCTGGCCTGTATTAAGCCTCGGAGAAGGCAATAAGGGTCTGTCCTTTCCTTCCACCTCTCTCCTGAAACACATGCTTTATCACTTTTAGGAGAAGGAAATCATCAGGTAGAAGAGTTGATGATTCTCCTTTACAGATTATCCAAGTTTTCTGGGAGAAACTGTATTCAAGAACTTTTCTCCTGTGAGTGACAACTAGTTATTTTCCTTCCTCATGTCCCAGGTGTGCAAAGGCCCCCCCCCAGCATGAGGAAATCTGCCTGGGCCTCTTCACCCTTGTCCTCACCGAACCCGCCCAAGCTCAGAAGGTAAGACTCCCTGCTCTGAACTCACAAACTCTCCTCAGGTAGAATCTGGGGATATGGTGGAACTTACGGTTAGCTGACATAGTGCCAGTCCTCTTGGCCAGAGCTGGATCACCTTGTTCTCCAGATATGCATACAGCTCCTGTTTTACTCTCAGTGAATTAGTCATTCTCTGACTCCGATCCTTTCTCTATGTCTTGATTTTCAAGCTAAAGGGCAAGAAAAGGCATTTGTGACAATGGAAAAGCATTTGAAGAGTTGTATGTTGTAGAGTGATGGTCAAGGTTATGAGAGTCGGGACTTAGTCCAGAGAAGAGAAGCGAGCAAGTGCAGTCAGGTCCATTGAGAGTTTTTACCCAGTACTTTGCAGGGTCTGTCACTGGAAAGTGAACAGAAAGGCTTAACACTGCCATCAGTAGGATCTAACAGCTTGATGCTGACAATTGGTGCAACAATAGCATAGTGGCCAAGAGAACCCTGGAGCCCACTGGGGCCAGACTTCCTTACGAGTACTGTGTGAAAACTAGTCTGGGGTCTTCACAGAAGAGTCTCCTTTAGGTGAAATGGATTAAGTGGGATCCTTCTTTGGGGTCAGGGATTAGGCAGGGTGATCTCTTCGGATTCCATTCTTTCATTTAAAAAAGTAGCAAGGGGCGCCTGGGTGGCTCAGTTGGTTGGGCGTCCAACTTCGGCTCAGGTCATGATCTCACAATCCATGGGTTCAAGCCCCGTGTCAGGTTTTGTGCTGACAGTTCGGAGCCTAGAGCCTGCTTCGGATTCTGTGTCTCCCTCTCTCTCTGCCCCTCCCTTGCTTGCGCTCTGTCTCTCACTCTGAAAAGTGAATAAATGTTAAAAACAATTTTTTTTTTTTTTAATTAAAAAAGCGACAAAATTCTGTCTTTTGCCTCTACAGAATTCCCCTTTGCAGCAGTTCTGTGTCCTTTGAGTCTTGGGACCGTGGTTTAGAAGGGTATGTCTGGTGTCTAGCAGTGACTCTATGATACTAAGAGAAGAGGAGCTTGGAGTGGGGACACTCAGTGTTCTTACTGGCCTTTCCTTGAACATGGGGAAACACATGCTCTGTGCCCGGCGCTCTGTTGGGCTCTATCCAGACGGGATCTCATTTAATCTTCTCAAAAGCCATATGAGGTTGGTGGCTCTGTCCCTTCTTTCCAAACCACTCCCAGGTTACCTATAAGGTAATTAGAGGACAGAGACATTGTCATTTGTTCAAGGAGTACCAAAGAAAATCCTCATCAGGGACAAGGACAGGGTGCCCACAGCCCTCTGGCGTAGCGGCTTGAATTAACCTCAGGGGAAGGACCTGTGAGCCCGGCACCCTGATGTGTCCGTACTCCACCGATGCCACCTGGAGTCAATCCAGGGTGTGTGTAACGTGGAAGAACAGTGTGTACTCACAGGTCCTTGGCGTCCCAGGCCACTTCTGAGCTGGAACCTTGTTGAATTAAATTGGCATTTCATTTTCATACTGGATTTATCATCCAGACCCTTGAAGACAAATGGATGTCTCCAATTTAGTGGTTATAAACAGTAACGTGACCCGGTCTAGCTGCTCAATTTTAAAGAAATTGTTGGCAGAGACGGGGGTGAAGCGGTTGGGGTTAAGGTTTTGTTTTCTCTTATGTGGGCTTTTATAAATACAGTTAAAGCCTTGTGCAGTCACCTCAGTGCAAATTTGTCCAGTCTGCTGGGTTTTTTTTGTTGGTTTCAGGTGGGATTGGAATCAGCTAGGGTAAATGAGTAAACCTCAGTGAAGGGGGCAGGGTGTGCGTGGTATTTTCAGCTCTTTGCCTAGCCTGACAGTGAAAGGCCATAGGCCTCTGCATCATAAATGCTCATTATGTCATGAATTTGGCTGTCTAGACATGGCAAAGGGCTAGAGCACTTTGTCTTCTTTCTGCCCTGGGACAGCCTCATGAGGGTGGCCCAGATCCTTCCTGCCTTGGGTCTCAAGCTGTTTGACAGCTGCACCAGGATGGTGTTCACGTGCTAGCCGTTTCCAAGTAAATCCCCTCTTTGGAACATCCTAGGCTGACAGGCCACTGGGTCAAGGCTCTTCAGACAGAGTAGGTGGAATCGGGGGGGTCAGAAGACATGGTTTTAGGGAAATGAGGAGCTAGCAGGTAGTGACTCATTGAGAGACCTTGAACCAGGTCAGAGCATGGGAAGAATGTGTGGCATGTTTCTGAGGTGCTTTGGTCCTTTTCCCTAAAAGGGTGATTATCTTGTGAAATCCTTCTGTCCTGAGGAAGTTTCAAGTCGGAGTTACTGGTGAGGACGGACTCTGATGCATTGTTTTAGGCATCAGCGTAAAAGAAGGGGTGTGTTTTCTAAGGGTTTGCTTGCGGTTAATTCTGTCTCTGGACCAGAAACCTCAGGATAGGGTGGAGATTTGGCTCCTGGATCTTCACAGGCCGAGAGATGGGAGGCAGGGGTGGTGGAGAGGTTGGTAGTAGACACTGAGTCTTGAGCACATTAGAAATCTGCTCTGGGAAAGCAGGAGCTGAATGAAGAGCCTCAGTCATTGCTGGCAGGTGGCAGGCCGGTGCAGACGTGAGGGCCAGCCCTCTGGGACTTCTTAGTGGGCGCAGCAAGGGCGGGTTGAGCAGGTAAACAAGAACTCTCGGTTAAGGACAGAGCAGGCTGGCTTTGGGTGCAGAGTGGAGTATGTATGGGGTGGGTTTTGTTCCACTTGTACCTTAGCTTTCATCTGCCCTCTCGGCAGCCCTTATGTTTATAGTTTTTGAGTGTATCTGTTTCCTATTTGATGTCTGAACGGAACAGCTGGGAGCAGGCCTGGCTCAGGGGTTGGGGGGTGTAGGAGGCTGAGTAGGCAGGCACTAGCAGTTAGGAGGTGAAGGTGATAGGGGAGGGTGTGGCAGTTTCTCTTCCTCAGAGTCAAGGACCCAGGCCTTGGTAGTTCTCGGTTAAGAAGGTGGGTTGGAGGCTGCCTGGGCCCAGCCTGGAGGGTCTGGGGCACAAGTGCTGCCTCCGTGCCATCCTGTCACCTTTCCTTTCTTCTGAGACTCTCTGCTTCTCTTCTCTGGTCCCCACTGAGTTTTGTTTTGGGTTTTTTTCCCCCATCTACTTCTCTTCCAAGCCAGTCAGAAAACTGGCACAGGGGTTGGTGAGGCAACTGACAGCATCCGGAAGGGGTGCCCTGCTGCTCAGCTGCATGTGTTAGCAACAGTGTGGTTGGTAAGGCCCCACATGGCACATGGGATCAGGCAGACAGGATCTTCTGTCTTCATCTGTCCCTGTGTCTCCTGAGAAACTTGTCCTCCTTCCCTGTCCCGGGTCTCTTCTGCACTTCTGCTCTTTATGGAACAGACAGGGCTCCTCTCTGGTGACTCTGGTCTCTGTCTGTCCTGACATGGATCTTCCTCTGCCTTTGTCTCCCTCCTCCTCTGTGCCCAGCCTGTAAGTCACACCTCCAGGGCAGGGAGGCTCCAGGGCAGAAGCACCGTTTACCAACCACCACATTGACAGTAGCTCACTGGGTTCCCTTATCCATTAATTAATTATTCCCTTGCTTGCTTGTACTTCTTGTTTTTTTACTGCTAGCGTTTATTTTTGAGAGAGAGTACGTACGTGCATGCACACGCATGTGCATGGGGCAGGGGCAGAGACTGAAGGAGATGCAGAGCCCAAAATGGGGCTCCATCCCAAGAACCACGAGCTCATGACCTGAACCAAAATCAAGAGTCGGACGCTTAACCGGCTGAGCCACCCTGGCGCCCTCCCTTTTGCTTGTACTTTTTGATCTCAGATGGAGTCAGAGGATAATTAAATTCTCCTTTGGGAATGAAAAGGGTATGAAAAGTTGTGGCACAGGAGGGATCTTGAAGCGTTGGTGTTTTTATCAGATCAGTCGTTTGACTTACGGGCCGTAGAGGCCGGAGGAAGTAACAGTAGCTAAGGGCTCAGGAGTCCCTCCTATATCAAGGCCGGAGCGCAGGAGGAGCACTTCCCTTCCGGACACTGAGGGTGAAAGAGCTTAGGGATGTGGTTGTCTCACAGCCACCTTAGGTCCTCACCTCCCTCCCCAGTAGCCTCTTCTCGCAGCTATTTCTAGCACTGGCAGAGAGGTGTGACAAGCATGGAATCTAGAGCGGGACTGCCTGGACTTGGATTCTGGCTCTTCTTCTGTCTCTTCAGTGACCTGGGGCAAGTTACTTTACTCCCTTGTACCTGTTTCTTTCTTCATCTGTAAGAACAGAGCTGGTAGCACCTATTTCAGAGGGTTGTTACGGGATTCAAATGCAACCATATGTGTAATACGGAGCACAGTGTCAGTGCACGTTAGCTTAGCATATTTGCTATCGTTGTTGATGCCACTGGCTTTCCGAGGTAGGAGGTATGTTTCCAAGGTGCCCTTTGTGCTGAGACCCTGACAGCCTGGAGCTCAGTGGGTAGTGAGGCCTCCTGAGGCCTTCCTCTGGGAGTCTGCTCTCTCTAGAGAGAGGTGAGAACGCTCTCAGGAAGGGGAGCAGGAGCATTCAAAGATTGGCGTACTCTGCCTCACCTCTCCCAGGGCTGGGTGCACCTAAGGACCCCTCCTTTTTCAGTCTTGGCAGAGCAAAGGGCAGTCCAGAGAAAAGAAGAATGATGTTTAATTAAAGAAGTTCAGTTTGGTCCTGCCCTTTCTTTCTGGGGCCTTGGTCCCTGGATCCTTTACCCTAATGCTCCTAGCCCTTTGCTTCATCTGGCTGAGTCAATACAGGTCTAAAAACCTCTTTGAGATCCTTTCTGGTCTGTTCAACCAAACCCATCCTGCAGTGACCTTTCACTGGCAGATGAAAAGCAGACGGCCTCCACCTGGTTTTGCTCAGCTTGTGGCATGGAACAGGGTGACAGTTTCTAAGAAGAGACATGGGGGGTCAAGGAGCCTTTCCTAGGAGGCTTTTCTGCCTTCTCGGAGAGTAGTTGCATTCCTTTTCCCACCGTGTGTGACAGGGCCAGGGTGGGGTTGGGGTGGAGGAGCCCTGTGGAAGGGCAGCATCCACAGGGGCCACTTGAATCCCATGAGTGGTATTTAAGGTGGGGGGGGGGAGCCTGTCCTCAGCCTGCCGGCTGCTCACGACCTTGCTTCTCACAGTGTTACCGGGACTTGGCTCTGGTGAGTCGCGACGGCATGAATATTGTCCTGAACAAGATCAACCAGATACTTATGGAGAAGTACCTGAAGCTGCAGGATACCTGCCGTACTCAGGTAAGGCCGGGAAGGAAAGAGAGATCCAGCTCAAAGACATGCTAGAGTTTGGATCCCCTCTTAAAGAGAAGGGACAGAGGAATCGGGGATAACATGCCCTGCCTTCGTACACCTAAACTGTAACGTGGTTGGATTCACCCTTTCCTCAAATTTGCAGGCCCTTCTCTTCATCCGTCTTCTCCTCTCCCTTTTAGTTGGTGTGGTTGGTGCGGGAACTAGTGAAGAGTGCGGTTCTGGGAGCTGACGGTGTGTGCATGACGTTCATGAAGCAGATTGCTGGTGAGTTGATGGCAAGGGTGGAAAGGAGAGAGAGGAGCCCAGAGGCTAGGTGCAGGCTGTAGAGGACAGTGAAGGGCCTTGGGGTTTCAGTTCCTAGGTTGCCTGGACTGTTTTCTCCTGAGACAGGCCTCTTCCGGCCACACAATTATGCAGAAAGCAATGGAAAAATCACAGGGCGGGGGGGTCTCTTGAAGCAATACGTCTTGCCTTGCCTTGTTTTCCTTCCTGCCAAACTCAGGGCATGATGTAGAATAGTTGGCCTGATTTGGCCAGTCCTTACTCTGGGGTTTCAAGGCATGTTGGATCAGGAAGGATCTGGAAGGAATGGGAAGAGAGGGGAGGGCAGATGATTTGTTCCCGTGACATTGTATGCTTTCAGAAACCCAGGTATCTTCCTTGGTTCCACCTCCACATTCCAAACTCTTGCTTCCAAATATTTATGACATCTGATGGGACCGGTTTGAGGAAAGAACTATGTCACTGGAGAGACCCTGACATTTAGGTTTTATTATCTCATTGGCAGCAGTGACATCAGTCCGAGTCACTGAATATCCAAGAGGCTTGTCCATGCTGCCTCTTCTCCCCAAATCACATGTGTTTGTTTAAAAAGGACCCTGCTTTGCTATCTCCTCATTCCCATTGGTTCCTTGCTTCCTCTTTAAGATTGTCTGTAACCCTGGTGCTCCTGTTTTGATGTGCATAAACCTTACCCTGTGTGATATGTGACTATGTGGACACTGACTTTTTTTTTCTTTTTTTTTTAATGTTTATTTTTGAGAGAGACAGAGCACAAGCAAGGGAGGGTCCAGAGAGAGAGCATGAGCCAGGGAAGGGCAGAGACAGAGGGAGACGCAGAATCTGAAGCAGGCTCCAGGCTCTGAGCTCTCAGCACAGAGCCTGACGCAGGACTCGAACCCACAAACTGAGAGATCACGACCCGAGCTGAAGTCAGACACTCAACTGACTGAGCCACCCAGGCACCCCTTGTATACTTTTAAATGGGTGAATTTTACAGTATGTGAATTGTACTTAATTACAAAAAAAAAAAAAAAATTTAAAGTATGGAAAATTATGTCTGTAATTTACTTCTAAATAGTTCAAGAAAAAAAGTACTTTTCTTGCAAATTTTCTGTAAATTTTTTTAAAAGTGTATTTACTGATTTCGAGAGAGAGCGCGCACACATGCGCACAAATAGAGGAGGAGCAGAGAGAGAGGGAGACACAATCCGAAACAGGCTCCAGGCTCCAAGCTGTCAGCACAGAACCCGACGCAGGGTTTGAACCCATGAGCCATGAGATCACGACCCGAGCCGAAGTCGGGGCCCAACACTGACTTTTTAAATTAGGAAGGAGCAAGCATGATGGTGTGCTGGCTCCTTTACCTCCTGGTGTTTCCTTTCCTGGTTTGGTCTTCCTAAGTCTCCGCTTCTCATCCTCGGACTTTGGTCTGGCATCGCCACATGTAATTTTGCCCCAGAAAGTTCCATAGCAAGCACAGAAGACCGTGGCCTGTCTTGTGCCTGAAACAAGAAACCCTTGGCCTGTGATGTGCCTGACTTGGTTTGGGACACCCTGATGCTGGATGGCCACTGTCACTGGCTGCCTGTATCTCAGGCCCTGTTTGAGATGTCACCCTTTCTTCCAACCAGGGGCTCTTCATGTCTCTGTCCTAGACATTCCCTTTCCAGGGTCAGAGTAGTCCCACTCCAACCCCCAGGTTATAGAAAAATAGCAGCTCTGGTTTCTGGAAAATTCTAGAACCTTCCCTTCCTTTCTCTGTGGAAGCAAAGGGGAAACTTCAAAGCATGACTGAACAGAAAGCAGGTGTTCCAACACTCAGAACCTCCATGATGGGATAGCAGTTAGGGATGGAGAAACAGGATGGGTGAAGAACTGTGTTGGATTAGTGGACTTGCTAATGAAAGCCATTCTCGTTGTTTTCTCCCCCTTTGAAATCAGGTGGAGATGTTACTGCAAAAAATATCTGGTTGGCAGAGAGTGTCCTGGATATCCTGACAGAGCAGAGGTAGAGTCTGCCATGATGGTACAGGTGTGGGCGGCCTGAGAACACCTAGGGTTAGAGAGGGGGAGGGAGGGCAAATGGAGGAATCAAGGGTATGGTATGGCCCAGGGGATTAAGGGGTGGGGAAGAGGTCTTTGCCAAAACATCTCAGAGCCCAGGAAAAACTAGCTTCATCTGATAAGGGTTTATTTTTGATCCAGACCTCCTTGGAATGTTTATCTTTGGGGGGAGACATGGGAGAATGAGCTCAGCAGAGTGGGGCCAGCCAACCACTCGGGCCTGGCAGGTACCCCTTTTCTCCCTTCTGAGGCTCTCCACCCAACAACCCCTGCTGTCTTGAGATGGGAGTGAGGAGGTAACGGGCCCAGGAATTCTGCTCAAGTTTGCACACAGGGCTGGGGGGCTGCGGTGGTAGAGGACGTAAGGGGGACACGCTGGGCTTCTGGCCAGTTCTTTCTTTTTCCCATCAAAGGACCAGAAATTTTATAAGGGCTGTTCCGTATTTGAACTTGTTGGGGGCAAGGCCTCCTCTTGGTCTTCTGTTGCTTGACTTCTGAGTCTGTTTTGTGTGAGGCCACCACAGTAGTCAAATGTCCATATTTCCTGTGGTTCAGAAGAACAGACTTCCTCCCTTATTCACACTTGTTCTGGGCACTGCCCCAGCGGAGAGCTGGGTCAGGTGCCGTGCAGCGCCACCTAGTGCCCTGGGCTGGGCTCTCCTCTGCGGCTCCGGCTCGGGCACTTCCATTGGTACCGATGCACAGCCTGGGAGATCCTAGCACTTTCTTGCAGGGTGTCTGTGCCTGTCTGGTGTCCTGGGTCCAGTGGTCTCACTTTCTTTTTCTCTTTATTACCCATCCCAGGACTCAGTTACATTCATCACCTTTGCTGACAGTCTTCCTAAATGATCGTTCTCATTTTGTTTCTGTTCTGGTACTGTAAAGCTGCATTTTCCTCATTTGGGCAGTTGGGAGCGGTCTCCGTGTACAGGTGTCACGTAACTGCCCTACCTTTGCTCCTACCCCACAAAAACTCAAATCTTTTGGTGCAAGTGAGTCCCTAGATGTTTAAAACCATCTTCTTGGGATGCCTGGGTGGCCCAGTCGGTTTCAAGTGTCCAACTCTTGATTTCAGCTCAGTCATGATCTCACAGTCCTGAGATCGAGCCCAGTGTCAGGCTCTGTGCTGAGAGCGCAGAGCCTGCTTGGGATTCTCTCCTCCCTCTGCCCCTCCCCCACTCACATGCGCACTGGCTCACTTGCTCTCTCAGAAACAAAACAAAACAAAACAAAGTCTTCTTCCACATCTCCCCTTCTCCCTCCTCCCCAAGTGTTTCTAGGGCCATGGAATTAACAGGTAGCACATGGGGGAGGGCCTCCCCATTGTCCTTGGATTCTGCGTTCACTCTCTGAAAGGAAAAGACCAGAGTCTTTTAATTAGGTGTCTTGAGCACTTTTCCGGAATCAGGATGTTGCCTGGTTGGCTTAATTAAACTTGTTTCTCTGGTTCCCTGGCTTCCAGCAGGGGTGCCAAAGGCCTTATAAGTACTTGCTTGAGAGAGATAGCTCCCAGTTTTGGCACTTTGAGACAGCATTGGAGTTTTTGTCCTCTCCCCACTGTCTTTCTACCCTTTTGAAAGCAGCAGGGAGCACATTACCCCCTTCCCCCAGGGAAATTTAAAAACTCCTGAGGAAATAGGCTTTGCCATCCAAAATCATGTTCTTTTCAGATTATGATTTAGGGCAGGTACCTCATTGGGAGTGGGAGCAATGGCCAGAGAGCCAGGGAACCCTGTATGGCATGGAGGGCCGCTCATGGCAGGCACAGTGGCAGGGCTGACACAGTGCACCCTAAAACCGCCAGCGTTCTCAAGGTGTCTTAGCTTCTGGAGGTCCTCGTTCCACTCTGTAAGAACTGCTGGCTTTGGGACACCTCTAGAACCTCTTTCCCCATTCTCTGGGCTGGATAGAAGCTGTAGTTTAATCTCTGTCCCCAGTACCTCGCGTGGTGCTCGGCACATACATGACAGGTGCTCAGTAAATGTTTGAACGAGTGCATCAGTGAGCAAGTATTTGATTGGAAGCTCGATAGTTATGTGAAAAAGAGAGATTGCTTTCAGTCAGCGCTTATCTCCATCGGGCGCCTGGTAGAGTGGTAGGAGCTCGTCCCTACCTGAGCCAGTTGGTAGTCCAAGATGGGTCACGAGCAAATAGTCAAGAAATCAAAGATCCTCCTCCCAGTGTCAATCATTGGACATTTCTGAGGCCCCAGAACCAAGTGTGGGCGTGAACTGGGAGGAGGAACAAGTCTGGACAGAGCGCAGATGCCAGGTGTTTCCTCCACCACCCCCACCCACCCCCCTTCTGCAGGGAATGGGTGTTGAAGAGCAGCATCCTCATCGCCATGGCTGTTTACACGTACCTCCGCCTCATCGTCGACCACCACGGAACTGCCCAGCTCCAGGCCCTGCGGCAGAAGGAGGTGGACTTTTGCATGTCGCTGCTTCGCGAACGGGTGAGGGCTAAGACTGTGGGCAGGTGAACCCTAGGATGGGACACCTGTGTAAGTTTTGTGAGCTGACCTAGGCTAGAGATGTCATTTTGGGGAGATGGGGATGGTTCAAGGCCTGGTGTTTTTCCATCATTCCGAAACAGAGCAAGGGAGAAGGTGGGAATCTGCGTGGAGCAGCTCTGGCTCCAGGAACTGCTGTCCCTGGAGGAGGGATTTCCAGGCCCTCTTCATGGACACTGTTGTATACCACAGACCCTGGCTGCCCATTATTGTGCAACCCCCCCACACCTGGGTGATGGCCGTGGTCAAGCGGGATTATGAACTGTCCACTCCGAGATCTCCCAAGAGAGGTCCCAGAGCTCTGATCTCGAATGCAGTAGCCACTCCCCATATGTGGCAACTTAAAGTTAATCAAAATTAAATTTAAAATTGAGTTCCTTAGTTGAATTATCTACACACATTTCAAGTGCTCATTAGCCACCTGTGGCTGATGGTGACCCTTTTGGACAGCACAGAGATGGAGATCATTTCCATTACCATAGATTGTTCTGTTGGACAAGGGGAGTTTGGGGAAAGGTGTTTGGGGCTTAGCTTGCCTGTCCTGTCCTTTTGGAATTGTAGTCTCTCGATCTGGGTCAAAACCATCCTGGGAGGAGAGAGGAGTAGATTCATGTGGAAGTCAGCAGGGCTTCAGTAGTTACCAGTAACCTATCCTCCTTATGTCCATCCCCGGCTTCCAGCTCTCTCCCCCAAGCAGCTGGGAGCCAGTCCTTTGGTGCCAGAAGAAATCCTCTGGTCCCTTCGGCCCTCTTTCCTTCCTTCCCTAGAACGAGCTGCTCCTTGGTCCTCCCTGCAGCAGGTAAATTATCCGTGTTTTCATTCTCTCTCCTGTCCCCCCTCCCCTCATCAAGTTCATGGAATGTTTGATGATTGGCCGGGACCTCGTACGACTACTTCAGAATGTTGCCAGGATACCAGAATTTGAACTGCTTTGGAAAGATATTATCCATAACCCTCAGGCCTTAAGTCCTCAGTTCACAGGTAAGGAAGGGCCAGGGCATCCTGCCCTTGAGAGGTGGGAGTTCGGAGTATGTGCTGAGTGAATCAAGAGGGCAGAGGCTGGAGGGTAGGAGAGGCTTTGGCAGCCAGAAATAGGGAGCTTGGGACAGGGCAGGCTTTGCCAAGTACAGCTGGATGTGGGGGTGGCAGAGGTCCAGAGCAATTCTTTTTTTTTTTTTTTTTTTTTTTAATTTTTTTTTAACATTTATTTATTTTTGAGACAGAGAGAGACAAGAGCATGAACGGGGGAGGGGCAGAGAGAGAGGGAGACACAGAATCGGAAGCAGGCTCCAGGCTCTGAGCCATCAGCCCAGAGCCCCACGCGGGGCTCGAACTCACGGACTGCGAGATCGTGACCTGAGCCCAAGTCGGACGCTCAACTGACTGAGCCACCCAGGCGCCCCCGGTCCAGAGCAATTCTTAGGGTTCCCAGACAGCCCCTGCCTAGCAGACTGCTGCTGCCATTGGTCCCAAGAAAAAACTGAGGCAGAGCCGTGATCCTCCTCCTCCTCCTCCCCCTCCCCCTACAGCTCTTTGGCTTGGGAGGTGAGCTGATGGCCAGTTTCCAGGCTCACTGGGTCCAGCAGGGGAGTCAGAGGTCAGCTCGTGAGACTGAGTCAGCAGAGGGGCTGGGATTAGCCCTGTTAGAGAGTGCTTCTCCCTGGGATCAGTCTTGCCTCTGAATTCCAAGGATCCAGCCTAGCCAAAATTCTGTTCATGAGAGGGAGTCTTGTGTGCCTCTCCCTGACAAGGTCCTTTTGAAAGCTGTTTTCCCTTTTCAGGGTCCCTCCCCACCTCCAGCACGCACGCATGTGCACATGGAAACAGTTGTCTGAGCCCTGGAGAGTCAGGAAAGAAGGGGAAGGTCCTGGTCCTCCTTTATATTGTATTGCTCTTATATCGGACATGTGTTGAGTTGTTTTGAGTGCTTACGTGTGCTAGACACGTGTGTTGATTCATTTAATCCTCAGGACAACCCTGTAAGATGGATATTTTACTTTCCATATTTACAGATAAAGAAAATGAGGCTCAAGGAGATTAAGTAATTTGCCCAGGGCCACACAGCTAGTGAGTGTCAGAGGCAGGATTTGGATCCAGGTCTGTCTGACTCCAGAGCCCGTGCCTATACCACAACCACATTAATCCCAGGACCCAGGGATGGGACCATAAGGAGCAGAAAGAGAGGCTAGGGTTTCCCATGTTTTCCCCTAACTTTCCCACACGGTGCCAACTGGATATTGTGAGTAGGGGGCTCTGAACGGCCAGGAACAGAAAAGAAGTAATATATCTGGGTCCTGGGGATGGTGGTTGGTTGGAGCAGAACATGCAGATGCTGATTAGAGCCCCCGCTTGTATCTGTGCTTGACCTCTCTTGGTCTGGTCTTAGAGTTTCCCCATGAGCAGGACCACTGGCCATAAGTACCTGGCCCAGCTTCCCCACCTGCCTTCTACTCCTTCTGGAAGGTCCTCAGGCTTCTCTCTTTTCTCTTCCCTTACATACTTGGTCCAGGTATCCTGCAGCTTCTTCAGTCCAGAACATCCCGAAAATTCCTGGCATGTCGTCTAACCCCAGATATGGAGACTAAGCTCCTCTTCATGACCTCCCGGGTAAGCTAATCTTTTGCAGCAGGAGCAGAAGCTGCAGGTTAGCTGGGCTTCTTCCTCCAGCCTGCAGATGCATTACCGTTGAGTGCTGGCTGGCAGAGTGGTGGCCAAGTGGGTACCCGATCTACCTGGCATTGGGCAGGTGCTATGAGCTGGGGATACAGTGTTCAGTAAAATAGGTATAGTTGGAGCTCTTGTGAAGCTTTCAGTCTATCTAAAACCATCGCTAAACCAAAAATTGTACCCAAATTATGTAATTCACAAATGTGAAATGTGTGTAAAAGCGTACAGAGAGGTGTTCATTCTGGAAAACCCACCATTCCTATGGCCACATGTGAATTCTCAGGAAGAGCTTTGGCCTGGTGGTTTCCAAACATGGCTGAGTTCTAGCAGGATCGGGTGAGCAGCATGTTAAATATACACGTCCCAGGATCCCAGTCTCCCACATAATCTGATTGAGGAATCTATGTTTGTTTAACAGAGTTTCCAGGCAGCAGCTCCTCTACAGCCAGTCTGGAGTTGGGGAGCCTTCTGGCCTAGTCTACTTTTGGTTTCCTGAGTCATCCAGGAGAACCGCGCAGATCTGTGCTATCCCATGTAGTAGCCACCTTCAGGTTGCGGTTTAAATTTGTTAAAGCTAGGGCCACCTGGCTGGCTTAGTTGGTAGAGCATGTGACTCTTGATCTCAAGGTAGGGTCTTGAATTCAAGCCCCACGTTGAGCGTTGAGCGTAGGGATTACTAAAAATAAATGCCAAAAATAATTTAATAAGTAAATTAGTTAAAGCTAGGTAAAATAAAAGATTCCGTACCTCAGTTGTGGTTCAGTAGCCATCATCATTGCAGAAAATTCTATTGGACAGTGTTGGTCTAGACGTATCTTTCTTTTTAGCCTTTCTGCTCTCTGCTTTGGTTGAATTTGGGGAATAGAAGAGGAAAACCAGATTTCGGCTCTTACTCAGTGTTGCTATTTGTAACCACGTTAGAGTCTGACTGGGGGAAGGAATTGCTGCAAGAAGCTTTGGAGGGTCTGTGTACCTGGGATAGTGACCCTTTAGTCACTCGACATCAGAAAGCTTTTGGTCAGCTTTCTGTCAGGCTCAGTCCTTGTTCTCGAGGAACACTCCTTGCTGGCCACAAGGGGCTCGCGAAAATAAGAAAAGATAAGAAAAGTGCTTACAACTGGAGCCTCAGTGACTGGAACAGGAGGAAGGAACCGAAATCCAGCTGCAGTCACAGTTGGGGGCAATTGGGACATTAGGTTGGTGGCAGGAACGAAGGCAGCCCTGGCACGAGATGTGAGTGAGGAAGGTTCTTGGCAACTTTTTTCAGTCGAGGAAGATTTAAATCAGCAAGTCTTCCTTTGGGAAGGAAGGTCTCTCCTGAGAAGAAAATGTGAGTTAGCGAATGAGTTGAAGCACAAGATGGAGGTGTAGGTCACGCCCAGTGTTGAGCGGTCCTCCCGGTCCTCCCGTTCCTCCGCCCGAGACCCCGCCCTTCCTTCCAAGTTCCTCCAGCGCCCCCTTCCTCCAGGTGCGGTTCGGGCAACAGAAGCGCTACCAGGATTGGTTCCAGCGCCAGTACCTGTCAACCCCAGACAGTCAGTCTCTGCGCTGTGACCTCATCCGCTACATCTGTGGGGTTGTCCACCCTTCTAACGAAGTGCTGAGTTCAGATATCTTGCCCCGATGGGCCATCATCGGCTGGCTCCTGACAACGTGCACGGTGAGGGGCTGGGCTGTAGGGTGGAGGCTCTTGGGTGGTGAAGGGTCCTCGTCCCTTGAGTTTCCCATATTTCCTTGCTTCTTCCTGACTCTTGGCCTCCTGACCCTTACCCAGCAGTACCCCTTCCTTCACTTCTTCCCGCTGAGTGTCAGCCTTTGTCCTGCTTAGGTTTGTCCCTCTGGAAGTTGACTACACTCAGTATTTCCCATCTGGGTTTGTGGTTGGATAGGTTCTCTGTCTTTACTGCTGGTCCCCAAGCCCAGATTTCTGAGGCCTCCCTATCTTTACTTTTAGCTCCAAGAACCATGTGTGGTTACTCCTCTGAATGGCTCCTTCCTCAGATTCAAGGCTTGTCTCAGACCTTCACTTCCTAGGCTTTTGGCATCAGCTTTGGATACTTGTGCAAACCAGGGGAGCCATTTCTTTCTCAGCATGTTCCTATCTGTTCCTTAGCTAGGGAAGCTCCAAACTGTCTGCTCTCTGGCTTCTACCTTCTGACCTCTTCCAACAGAGTTCTCCTCCCCCTGTTGACTGGGTCCTCGGAATGTGCTGATTCAGACACAATCACAGGCTGTTCCTAGGGGTCCTTCAGCCGGGAATGTGCCCCAGGAGCCCAGGAGGGGGAGCCTAGGCCCTGGTCTGAGTGCTGTGTCAGCTAGGCCCCGTCCTCCTTTTCTAGGAGCAGGGATGTGTTCTTCTGGACAAACGAACGGGAACCCAGGCCAATCCCTGGCCCCTTGGTCGGTGAGACCATGGCCAGTCTCATTCGTATGCAGACTTGGGTGCCCCTCACCCCTGGAGGCTTCTGTCTGTCTCACTAGGAACTGAATTTATTTCTTAGATGCACAGCCATGTGAACCCTGGAGGCTGCCTTGCGCTTGTGCAGGAAAGGGAGCTGTTTGATGAAACCAGCCCTTCTTTCTCACCTCTCTCTTCCAGTCAAATGTCGCTGCCTCCAATGCCAAGCTGGCTTTGTTTTACGACTGGCTGTTCTTTAGCCCAGACAAGGATAGCATTATGAACATAGGTATGTGACTGGGAGCAGGCAACACCACCCCCATCTCCCAGGCCACTGCCTAGTCTCGGTGACGGTGGTCATAAACCTCAGGGCAGCGTCGGGGGAGACAGCTTATCTGGGAGCAGTTCGATTGTTCCTCACCAGTGCGCCCTTGATGTAGAAGGAAGATTGCTTTTGTGAGGCCAAGCACTCACTCCCTCTCTTTTGCCCTAGAGCCTTATGCTTGGGGCTCCGGTGGAGTGGCCTAGGCAGAGAGCTGTGCCGCACCCTGCTTTTCCTCTCCCACCACCTCCCTCTTCTAAGCCGGATGCTGGACAAGGGAGATGAGGGCTAGGAGCTGTTTGGGGTTGTCTGCTTTTGGGTCTGCTCAATGGGAATAGGGGGTAGGGATACAGCTCTCTGGAACTATTCCTATATTTTGATGCCTTGTTTCATGGAATTGAGGATAGACTACCTGAAGTGGGGACCCTTTAATTCTCCCTTCTCCAGAACCAGCCATCCTGGTCATGCACCACTCCATGAAGCCACACCCAGCCATTACTGCCACACTCCTGGACTTCATGTGCCGTGTAAGTGTGTGTCCCCTTCACCTTACAGGTTTTCCTAGTGCCCTTCATTGTGGGAGCAGCTGTAATCATAGGTCCTGCCCCCAAGTCAGTGAACACTCCCCTTCCCTATTCCCGCCATCTCCGGTGGGATCTTTCCATGTCTCCATGGGCTTTCTCGACTTCAAGGATAATGACTTAAGGTAGAATCTGGTCTCTCTGAGGCCAGGTCTAGTAAGAATTAACCATTGTAGCAGCTTGGAATGGTCAGGACCATTCCAGACCTTTCTGTAGTCATACTCCCCAGTGTCTTCTGATCAAAACTGAAGCAGCTTTTTAGATCTGGTTCAGCAGAACACTCTGGATGGCAAGTCATGTGCTCATTCTCCCCTCCCTTCCCTTCCAGATCATTCCCAACTTCTATCCACCTTTGGAGGGCCACGTGCGACAGGGTGTCTTCTCCTCCCTCAACCACATTGTGGAGAAACGGGTCTTGGCGTAAGAACTTCATGTGCCCATAGGCAGGTGGGAGGAAGGGTTGTTTTCTCTTGTGTCCCTAAGCCAGGCACATTCAGAAAGTGTCAGACCACTGCTGAGCCTTTTCTCTTGACTGTTATAGAGCGTACCGACTCCGCCTCAGACTGCTAGGAATATGTCCTCTTGACTCTTAGAGAAATTTCTGTCTTCCCATCATATCCCAAGGCTCTGAGTATGGCCCAGCTTTACTGGTTGGTCGTAGACCTCTCTCTCTAAGTGCACGCCGCATTAGAAGTGAGGAGCTGCAATGTGGACCTTCATTCGTGTCCCCCACCCCCCCCACCAGGCATCTGGCTCCCCTGTTCGACAACCCCAAGTTGGATAAGGAGCTGCGGGCAATGCTGAGGGAGAAGTTCCCTGAGTTCTGCAGCTCACCCAGCCCTCCTGTGGAAGGTATGGAACCCTCCCTTCCGTCACCTGTTAGAGACGCCCAGGGCTCTCAGCCGTCTAGGGTGTCTCCCCAGTGCGGGTCTCCACCTCTGTGACTGTCCGGTTCAGGTTCTCCTTCCCCACTTTCTCTTTTGATGTGTTTATGTGTTGTCTTCTCTGGCTCTCCGTCTGTCTCATCCTCCCTGACTCTTGCCGACCTCTCTTGCTCCTCAGCGCCTGTTTCTTCTCTTCCTAAATAGCCTCCCCTCCCCCTCCACAGGGAAGGCTTTGGTGGGATGTGTGTCTGCCTCCCCTCTCTCTGCGCCCCGGCCCCTGAGGACAGGGGTCATGTTGGGTCTCAGGTCTTGCTCCCAGTTACACACGCACACACCCTTTTGTGTTTGGGGGTGAGGCTGAAGCCAAGCAGAGCTTCTCAACTCGGTTTTGAAGCAAAGAGCCCTTGGGACTGTCCCTGGTCTCACCTATTTGCCGACACGAGCAAAGCACAGCAGTCTCTTCCCTTGCCATTCTTGCTCCTGGCAGAAACCCCTGCACATCGTGGAAGGTCGTGGGGACAAGAGGGTGTCCTTCCAGGGTCTGTCATGCCCTCAGGTCATGAACTCCCTGTAAGCCCACCTGCTCCCCAGCCTCCCCTTTCCAGGGTGTCAGCCATGTTAGGTCACGGGATGCCTTGTTTCTTTCCTCCCAAGTCAAACTTGAGGAGCCGGTTTCCGTGGAGATGGACAACCACATGTCAGACAAGGATGAGGGTTGCTACGACAACGCGGAGGCAGCCTTCAGTGACGACGAGGAGGACCTCAGCAGCAGAGGTGCGTGCGGCAGCGAAGGGGCTTGGGTGGTGTCGGCCCCGAGGGGACCAGGTGGCAGGAGCGGCCTGGCCTCTGTGGACTCGGCCCCCAAGTTAGTTGTGTTAGCAGGGTTACTAGACGGGACTCCAGGGCACGGAGCCCTGCCCTTGTTTGCTCCTGAGCCTGGGTGTGCCCACATGCAGGGAACGACGCTGCGGGGCCCCTGCACGCCCGGCGTGTGGGGCTGTCCCTGTGGCTGGTGTCTGGGCAAATGACTGCTTTCGTGAATTCCTCCCTCCAGGAAAGAAGAGGGAGTTCCGCTTCCATCCTATCAAGGAGACTGTCGTGGAGGAGCCAGTGGATATCACCCCGTATCTTGACCAACTGGATGAGTCCTTAAGGGACAAAGTGCTCCAGCTCCAGAAGGGGAGGTGGGTGCAGGTCCTGTCCTCAGGCTCGGGAGGCCGAGCCCCAGCCTCCTCCCTGGTACTGAGTGGGGTGCCTGGGCGTGGGGTGGGGGGCAGTGGGGGCTCCGGGGGTGTGCCTTCTGCTGTTAGGTTGTGAGGTTCCTCGTTCCCCAGCACCTGTTTCTCGCTCCATGGTTTTGTTTTTGTTTTTTTTTAATTTTTTTAATGTTTATTTTTGGGAGAGAGAGTGCAAGTGGGGGAGGGGCAGAGGGAGAGGGAGACAGAATCCGAAGCAGGCTCCAGGCTCCGAGCGGTCAGCACAGAGCCTGACACGGGGCTCGAACCCACAAACTGTGAGATCATGACCTGAGTCGAAGTTGGATCCTTAGCCAACTGAGCCCCCCAGGCACCCCAACTCCACAGGTTCTGGGGAGCCCCCGCTGGTGCCCCAACTCCACAGGTTCTAGGGAGCCCCCCCAGGTGCCCCAACACCACAGGTTCTGGGGAACCCCCCCAGGCACCCCAACTCCACAGGTTCCAGGGACAAGAGCCTCTGAGCACCAAAGCAGGATGGTGGGCATTTCCCTTCTCTTAGGGCCTCTGCCTGGACAGCAGTAAATTTTGCCCTAAAGCCTGCCCCCACCCACGCCTGGATTCACACAGGCCTCCTTTGTTTTGTCTGTGCGTGAGTGTGCTTTGCTGGGTGTGTGTCCTGCCCTCTGCTGTCATGTATGTCCCTGCGATTTCCTCTCCATCCCGCACTGCAGTGACACCGAGGCCCAGTGTGAGGTCATGCAGGAAATCGTGGACCAGGTTCTGGAGGTGAGGAGAACCGACCCCCCCCCCCCCCCCCCCGGCCAGGGAGGAAGCAGCCCAGCCCGCCCAGAGTAGAACTCCCCACCCGAGCATCTGACTCTTTCCTTCCCGTCTCCCACACGGGTCCCCTCTGGTGGGCAAGGGCCTGTTGGTCCTGGAGGTAGCAGCAGATGAGTGCAGTGGCTCTGGGTGGTGGGGCAGTAAGGCTTGGGTCAGGTGGTGAGAACCTTCCCCCTCTGTCCCCACCCAGGAAGACTTTGACTCGGAGCAGCTGTCCGTCCTTGCTTCCTGCCTGCAGGAACTCTTCAAAGCCCACTTCCGAGGGGAGGTGTTGCCTGAGGAGATCACTGAGGAGTAAGGCATCTCTCTCCTGACCCCTCCACCACCCACAGGCTTCTGGGAGCCAGAAGTGTGCTCTTGGAGCCCCAGTCCAGGAGGCATCTTGCTGTGGACTTGAGAGAAACCATCTCTTCACTTGTTTTGTTTGTTCGTTTTTAAATTTTATTTTCAAGTAATCTCTACACCCCTGTGTGGGGCTCAAACTTAAAACCCCAAGCCCAAGAATCATGTGCTCTGCCGACCAAGTCAGCCAGACGTCCCTCTCTTCACTTATTTGTAGTCTCAACGTGTGCCCGTTCACTTAAGGATTTCTTTTTGCCTGCTGAATGCAGAGCACGGGACAGTGGCCTCTAGCGCCTTTTCCTGGGTGCCCTGCTGCTGCTACTGAGCCCAGGGGCCCCAGCCCTTGCTGCTTTAGGTGGGATTGGACCCTTGCCTGGGTCTTCCCTGAAGGGCAGGAATCTCTTTTTTTTTTTTTTTTTTTTTCTTTCTTATGTTCATTTATATCTGAGAGAGAGCACAAACCAGGGAGGGGCAGAGAGAGGGGGACAGCAGTGAGCCCAATGCAGGGCTTGAACCCACAAACTGTGAGATCACGACCTGAGCCAGAGTTGGACGTTTAATCGCCTGAGCCACTCAGGTGCCCCAGAAATCACATTTTCAATGACAGCCACAACGCAGACTGTGGTGCTTGTTAGGAACCTGTTTTCTCTGTAGCAGTAGGAAGTTAACCTTTGGTCAGGACAGGAGCGGGCTGGCATCTAGCCTCCATAACATCTGCCTGCAGCCCACCTTCTCCACTCGCGTGGACCCTTAGATGTCACCCCCCTCCTGCAGGTCCCTGGAGGAGTCTGTGGGAAAGCCTCTCTACCTAATATTTAGGTAAGGACCCAGCCGTCGGGGGCACTGCCGTGCTGTCATCCCTCTTCACCAGGCATATGCCTCTGTCCTGGGGTAATGGGTCTCCCTTTCCAGAAGGAAGGGGTTTGCAGGGGGCACAGACACGCCTCTCCAGAAGTTCCACAGGAGAGTCTGCCCACGTCAAGTTCTGTCCTTCCCTCCCGTCTGTCACATCCAGGAACCTGTGCCAGATGCAGGAGGACAACAGCAGCTTCTCTCTGCTTCTGGACCTCCTCTCCGAGCTGTATCAGAAACAGCCCAAGATTGGCTACCACCTGCTGTACTACCTGAGGGCCAGGTGGGTAGGGGCCTCCCCTGGGTGCGCTGACTCCCCCGCCGCAGCCGTCATCACCGGGGCCTTCTGTGTGTTTGGGTGTTCTCTGATAACAGCTTTAAAGTACATCATTCCGTGGGTTTAAGTATATTTGCAAAGTCCTACTATTGCTATTGGTTACTTTAGAACACTTTCGTCACCCCCAAGACAAATGTGTGTCCCACTTAGCAGTTACCTTTCCATTGTCCCTTTCGCCTCACCCCTGTTTATCACTGCTCTGCTTTTTGTCTTTATAGATTTACTTTTTCTGTGTATTTCTTATAAATGGAATCCTACAACGTGTGATTTTTCGTGACTGGCTTTTTTCACTTAGTGTAACGTTTTAGAGGGTTATCCCCTTCGTAGCACGGATTGGTACTTCATTTCTGTTTGTGACCAAATACTGTTCCTCTGCATAGACACACCACGGTCTATCCATTCACCTGTCAGCGGACGTTGGTTTGTTTCTGCCTTTTTGTCTGTTGTGAATAGAGACGCTCTGAGCATTCACGGACACGTTTTTACCTAGACATGTGTTTTCAGTTTCCCGGAGTGTAAGAGTGGAACTGTGGGTCAAACGCCACCCCTAATTTTAAATTTGTGAGGAATTGCCTGACAGCAACCGAGTTCCAGTGTTTCACGTGCACCCCAATACTTGTTGTTATCTGGCTTTTCGATCACAGCCGTCCTGATGGGTGTGAAGTGATGTCTTGTTGTGGTTCTGATTTGCATTTTCCTGATGGTTGATGATGCTGAGCATCTTTTTGTGTGCTTGTTATTAGCCATTTGCATATTTTCTTCGGAGAAATGTCTCTTCAGATCCTCTCCCATTTTTTTTTAATGTTTATTTTTGAGAGAGAGAGAGAGAGAGCGAGCGAGCATGAGTGGGGGAGGGGCAGAGAGAGAGGAAGAGAGACAGAGGATCCTAAGCAGACTGTGTGTGGAGAGCAGAGAGCTCGATATGGGGCCTGAACTCACAAACTGTGAGCCTGAGCCAAGTAGGATGCTTAACTGAGTGAGCCACCCAGGTGTCGCTTCCTTTCCTATTTTTTTAATTGAGTTATTCATCTGTTTATTGTTGATTTTTTAAAGAGTTTTTGTTTTTTGGGGGGTTTTTTTGTTTTTGTTTTTTAATACTATGGATACGAGTCCCTCATGAAACATCTGGTTTGCAAATATGTTCTCATTCTGCAGGTTGTCTTTTTCACTCCCTTGATGGCACCCTTTGAGACACAGAAGTTTTACGTGTTGTTGAGTCATGTTTATTTTTTTTTTTCTGTCACTTGGGCTTGTGGTATCTTGCAGATTTACTCCTGTGTTTTCTTCCAAGACTGTGGTTTTCAGTTCTTATGTTCAGGCCTGTAACCTCTTCTCAATTGCTCGTATGTGATGTGAGGTGGGGGCCTGCCTGTGTTCCTGCCTTCATCGCTCGGCTTTCTGGCCTCATCTGAGCCCTGTCCTGTGTTCGACGGTCACCAGTTGGCAGCTTCACTGTGTGTGGTCAGCGCCCTGTCGGGAGCACTGAGGAAGGCAGGAGAGGGCCACGAGACAGACTTGCCCAGAGCATCAGGGGCAGCAGAGGGGTTCCGGGGCGGGGTGGGGGGTGCGACTGAGGGGACGGGCTGCTGGCTCAGGCCCAACTGGTCTTGCAGCAAAGCCGCTGCTGGGAAGATGAACCTGTATGAGTCCTTTGCCCAGGCCACCCAGCTGGGCGACCTGCACACCTGCCTGATGATGGACATGAAGGCCTGTCAGGAGGACGACGTGCGGCTGCTGTGCCACCTCACACCCTCCATCTACACAGAGGTCAGTGTCTGCTGGGCTCTGGGCGCGGCTGCGCAGGGCAGGCTCACGACACCATGTGCCTCATTGCATACGACCCTGACCCTACTTCACCCACCCCTGCTGGCTCGATGGGCCTCCCTCTGTTAAAAGTTACAAAATGTCTCCTCTTCTGTGCTTTGTGGTGTGAGATGTGGTCTGGGCCTGTACACTTGGCTTCCCAGCTCCGGCCACACCCTCTGGACCCAGCACAGGTCCCCCAGCCGCAACCACACTCACACACTACAGGCCCTCCTGCCATCTGATGGCTCACCCTCAGTTTCTCTCCAGTGGCTCCCAAGGACCACAGCCTTTGTGGTGGAGACTTGCGTTTCCTTGTTCACTCACTGTCTCCTCTAGGAACTGGGACATCGGAAGAGAGGGACACCCTCTCTTCCTCCTCTGGGTGAAGTTCCCAGGCGCAGGGACATCAGGAAACAGGGTGTGGGCGCAACAGGAGGAACTGTGATCTCCCCAGAAGTTGCAGGGGCGGAAGAAGGGGGCATGACCAGCACGTGGCAGTTTCCTCCTCTGCTCCCTCTCAAGAAGGGAAGCCTCTTGCCCCTCGTACACCCCAAACACACTCCGCACCTTCCCTTCTGTGCCTGAGGGCTAGCATAGAGCGGGTTTGTGTTTATTGCCAGACAGGAACGTTTATTTTGTCACCGCTGCAGCTCGGCACTCACCGTCACGTCCACTCCTTTCAGGTTCTGGTTTCATCTCTAGACGGTTCCCCATTCCTTTCCTGACACACACACACACAGACACAAAGAGAACAAATTTCAGTTCTTAAAGGGTTAGAGTCCTGGCTTCACAGCTGTTGGATCTTTGTTTAGGGACTCGTGTTAGGACCCCACCATCCTGCTTAACCCTGCCATCCCCTGAGCATGCGGGAAGAAAGGGGGTGGATTATGAGGTACAAGCCAACGGGGGCACCCTGGACTCCTGCCCCAGCTTCTGTCTTTTTCTGTCCAGTTTCCAGATGAGACCTTGCGGAGCGGCGAGCTGCTGAACATGATCGTGGCTGTTATTGACTCTGCGCAGGTGCACAAGAAGCTCTCATCGTGGGAAGCCAGCTGACGGGAGCCAAGGCCTTGGCTTGCACCTGTGTGCACTTCAGGCCGGGGGGGGGGGGGGGGGGGGGGGGGGGCGGCTAGCAGGGAAGGGGACCCCCTGGGAGACAGGCTGGGCTCATTCTCTGTATTATCTGGACACTCCAGTTCCACAAGGAAAGTGAGAAGGTGGTGTTTTTTGTTTGTTTGTTTGTTTGTTTCTTCGCTCTCAGCTGGCCTTCCCCTTGGCGCAGGGTGCAAATAATCAGGCCGTTGGCCTTCCATTGTGCACAGACCCCGGGAGACTGCAGCTTTGCTAATGTGTTCTCATACTGAGCTTGGGTCCATTTCTGCCTCTCGTCGCCACTCACTTGCCCCATTCAGGAGAGAAGAGCCCTTCTTTCTTTGCCTTTCTCCTAGCTACACTCTGTCCCACAGTTCTGCCTCCCAGCCCTTCCCTCCTCCCCAGGCACAGGCTGGGATGGGTCGGGGCCCAGACTCGAGCCAGGGAGACAAGTTGCCCTTCTCCCTCTGTTATCTGGGCGTGGAAACCACTTTAATGGTTTGTTTGTTTGTGTGTTTGTTTGTTTTTTAATGTTTTGCCTCCAAACAGGCCTATTGCTCTTTACCAGCCCCTTTATCCTTCAGATACCCCAGCATCCATCATTCATCCCCAGCCCTTTAAACTAGGTTTTCATTTCCCCTGGTTTTTCCCTGTGTGAGGCCTCCTGCTTCTCCCTCCGTACTAGCTTCCTGGCCTCTTTTAGAACCAATGGGTTTTGCCTTCTTCCTCCCCGTCCTTAGCTCCAGGAGCTGGTCTGCCATGTGATGATGGGGAACCTGGTTATGTTTCGAAAGGACTCAGTCCTCAATATTCTCAGTAAGTGAGCAGGCCCCTTCAGACACCTGGGGGAGAGAGGCGTGGCAGCCCTGGGTATTTCCTAGTAACAGCGGAGCTGACTCTGGGGCTGTGGATGGGGTGGACCATCACTGTGCCCTGCTGTGTGGTCTTGGGCAGTGTCTCTGGATCTGTTTCTTGCTTAGGCTGTGGGAATACAGAAGCGATATGAAGTCTTTGAAAATAACACTTTGTGTGGAAAGGGAGACTTAACTGCAGCGTCAGGGTCACTGTCCTCACCTGCGTACCAGCCCTCCTTGGGATGCTGGTAGTCTGTGGATTAGCCCTGTGTGTGTGTGCTAATGAGAGAGAGAACGCACTCCTTTCTCTGTCCCCTGCAGTCCAGAGCCTGGACTGGGAGACCTTTGAGCAGTACTGTGCCTGGCAGCTCTTCCTGGCCCACAACATCCCCCTGGAGACCATAATCCCCATCCTGCAGCACCTCAAATACAAAGGTGAGTAGGGTCGCGGGCAGGGAGAACTGGGGGAGGGACGGGGCAAGGCTGGGGCCCCACCGCTGCCCCTCCAGAAGGCGAAGTGCTGAAGGCCAGGCTCCCTGTCGGTCACCTCCGCTCTTCAGGGGTGTCCTGCAAGCCGGCCCACGCCGTGCCAGGCAGGAGCCAGGGGCTCGGGAGCAGGGACGGGTTGTTCTACCCTGGAAGACCATCCTTGCTTCTTTGAGTGGCTGTGGATTGGGGGATGGGAGACGTGCTAGGATTCTCCCTGGAATTCTGCCGCCCTCTCAACAGCCTCTGCCCCCCACCCCACCCCACAGAGCACCCAGAGGCCCTGTCTTGCCTGTTGCTTCAGCTCCGAAGAGAGAAGTGAGTTCTACTTGCGGGGACTCTAGCTCCCAGTCACAGTGTCCCAAAAGATAGCCCCCCTGAAACGGGCTCCTGTCCTGCTCCTTCAGGAAGCCGGCCACACTTCTTCCTGTTGTGGACATCTGCTGTTCTGCCCTTCCCCCACAATGATTTACAACCAAGCAGCTCCCCTGGGATCCGGGCTTCCTCTCGACTTTGCACCCCTGCCCACCAGGAGCTGCCCTGGGAGGAGGGGGTGGGGTGGGGACCGGACATCCCTGTTTCCTGCTCCCCATCCCCCCCTCTCCTGAGGCCCCGTGGAGGAGGCCCCTCCACCCTCCAGTGCTGGCGCTTTCCCAGCAGCTGTGGGTCCGTTCCCTCCTATCTCTTGCCCACCTTCCACCTTCTCTGCTCTGTCCTGAGAGATTAGAGGTGGTACGGAATGTCCTTCAGGAAGTGGGCAGGTTGGGGGCTGTGGCTCGCCAGCCTCTCCCCAGCGCCTTGTCGGGCTGAATACCGTTCTGTCCTTTGGCTTCCCTGGCCCGTTTCCTGACTGTTCTGGGCAAGGTGGGGGGGGACTCGGTGAGCCGCTTCCCCAGCACGTGCCAGCTACCACCACAGAAACCGCAGAATCACGTCTGTGTCCTGGCTCGGCAAAGCACGGAACCAGCATTCCTGGGCCCAGAGAGAAGAGGGAGAGGGCGTGGGAGCAGGAAGCTGCAGACTCGGGTGGGGTTTGAGGGCTGAGGCTTGGGGAATAAGTAGGCAGGAGAGAGCAGGGGTTCCTGAGCACCCCCCACCCACCCCTCTCGCGCACCCAGGCCCAGCGAGGAGATGGTGAAGATGGTGCTGAGTAGGCCGTGCCACCCGGACGACCAGTTCACCACCAGCATCCTGCGGCACTGGTGCATGAAGCATGATGAGCTGCTGGCTGAGCACATCAAGTCCCTGCTCATCAAGAACAACAGCCTCCCACGCAAGAGGCAGAGGTAGGGCCTGGGCCTGCCGTCCGCCTGGCTAGGGGTGACACCTGGCGGCCTGGAGCTGCATGGTCCAGGACGGCCCCTTCCCCGCTTGGCCCGACGCCCTGTGGCTGGCCCCTGTTCTGCTCCGGCCTGCCCCTTAGGGGCTGCCTCGGGGTGGCGGGGTGGAGAGGGTGTCCCACTCCCCTCGAGCTCAGACTCTGGCCGCGCCACTTCCTGCAGCCTGAGGAGCTCCAGCAGCAAGCTGGCCCAGCTGACCCTGGAGCAGATCCTGGAGCACTTAGACAACCTTCGTCTCAACCTGACCAACACCAAGCAGAACTGTATGCACCACAGACCCCCGAGCCTATCGTGCATGGCACTGCCCTGGCTCGGGCCGGCCCTCGAAGGCCCTCGAACGGGTGGGGGTGGGGGCCGGAGAGCCGAATGAGCTCCGGCCCTCTCACTGCCCCTCCGTCCCTGCTCTCCCTCTTCCCTCCAGTTTTTAGCCAGACCCCGATTCTGCAGGCCCTGCAGCACGTGCAGGCAAGCTGTGATGAGGCCCACAAGATGAAGTAAGGCTCCTGGCACTTCTGGCCTCGGGAGGCGGTGGGAGGCCCAGGGGAGGAAGCCTGCTGGGGATGAAGATTCAGTGACCAGCAAGGGCAACAGGCCCGGGCAGGGGGCAGGAAAAGAGGCTGGGAGGAGTGTGCTTGAGGGCGCCGCCTTCTTTCCCTCAGGTTCAGCGATCTCTTCTCCCTGGCTGAGGAATACGAGGACTCGTCCACCAAGCCACCCAAGAGCCGGAGGAAAGCAGCTCTGTCCAGCCCCCGCAGCCGCAAGAACGCCACCCAGCCGCCCAACGCCGAGGAAGAGTCCGGCTCCAGCAGTGCCTCCGTGAGCACCCCCGCCACCGTGCACAGCAGCCACAGTGGGAGCAGGTGCGGTTGGGGCCAGCAGCTGCCCAGGCTAACGACACCCCCCACCCCTGAAATCTCTTTCAGGAGGAAGAAGACGCAAAACCGAAGCCCACCAAGCGGAAACGGAAAGGGTCCTCTGCAGTGGGGTCTGACAGTGACTGAGGCCCTGTGTCCCCCATCCCACCCCTGGTCAGACTGCCCTCCTCCCCTTGGTGATTCAGAGGTTAATAAGGGCTGGGGAGATGGTGGGGAGACGCTCTGTCCCCCAGCCCAAAGTTCACCTGGTGGGAAGGACGCGCTGCCTCCTCTGGCTCAGCCTTGAGAAGCCGCCGTGCAGCCCCAGCCCCTGCCCCCTTCCTCTCCAGGGGCCTCCGGTCCCATCACACTGCTGCTCCTACCCACTCACATCCCGCTGAAGCCAGAGGCTGCGGGAAACCTGGCCCGTGCGGGTCTTCCACCCCTGCCCCTCCCCAGCCTCCCAAAGAGAAGAGAAATGGCAGATGGGGCTGCTGGCCAGAGAGGCCAGGTATGGGAATGAAGAAAGGTGTGTGGGTGCCCCTTCCCACGCTACCCATCAGGCCCTGGTTTGCCCTGAACACGCATTTCATAGTTGCCCTCTGTCCTCCTGTGTGCAGTGGGCATTTCGTCAGTGACATGGTCCACCTGCCTGTTCTTAACATGGGGCAGGTGCCGCAAGAGTTCAGGCAGGGACCAGAGAGGGAGGCCGCGGCCCCACCGGCCTAGAAGCTTGTGTTGACCTGATGTTGGCACCCCAGGTGGGGCCAGAGCCCTGGGACTCCCTAGAGGGAGCCATGTCCACAGAACTGTCAAATGGTCCTATTTCCTTGGCTCTGTCTGTTTTGTTTTGTTTTGTTTTGTTGGCAGAGATAATCGCGTTTTAAAAGTTTTTAAATGACAATAAAACAAGCCAGAACCTCATTTGTGCTGGAGTAGCTGCCCCCACTTACCCTGCGCACCTACAGGGCGTCCCTCTCCTTTGTGGCCCCGCAAGGTCCCCTCTTGCCTTCCTGCCCACCCCTTTGTCTGGAGCAAGAGGAATTCTGGCTTCTACACTGCCCACCTGCCCGTTCTCCCTGCTGACGTGGGCTGTGAGCCGGGCCCTGACCTGTCGGGGTACCATCTCCCTACCTGCTGAACTCCGCCCCTCCCTGCGCCTCTCTCCTCGGCATAAGTATTTGTCCAGTTGAGTAGGTCTATGTGGTCACCAAGTACTGGAGGACGGCTGGGGGGTGAGGGGTGCCCCAACTCGGATTCTGAAGGACCGAAGTGCGCCTAGTGACAGCACTCACATCCCAGAGAGAAAGGACCCTCTTTGTTCCACGGTCTGGCCACTTGCCCATCCGTGTGTCCCCGCAGAAGAGAGCCCCTTGGCTGGCCGGGAGGCAGACTGAGGAGGGAGGAATGACGTCTGGGTGGAGGACAGATCCCGCCTTCAAACTGGTCTGTTACCAATCCAGTCTCCCCTCCCTCAAAGCTAACTACTCCGGCCTCTCCACCCCCGCCCCCCATCCTTCCCGTTTCCTCCTCCCCAATTAAAACCTGGATGGAAAGCATTCACTGGCCCCAGTTACTGGCGCCCTTGCCCGAAGGGAGGGGCCTCCGCCGTCGCCCCTCCAGAGCGCGGGCCGTCCGGGCCCCCAGCCATCCCCTGACGCCGCTGCTGGCGCCGGGGGAGGGCTCGGGTCAGGCCCGGAGGCCCGAGTTCCTCGGTGTGTCTGGGGAGACGCTGGGGCGGCCTCGGGCCGGGACGCTCTGTGGGAGAAAACCCGGCCCCGGGAGGGTGTGGGTTCCCGGCCGTCGGGGAGCGAGCGCGGGGCCGCCCCCCACGCACCTCCCGGCCTCGGCTCCGCGCCCGTGGTGCGGGGGGGGGGGGGGCGGGAGCGGGTGGGAAAGGGGCGTGTGCCTGCGCACGCGCGCTCCCGGGAAGGCGAGGTCTCCGCGCCAAAGCGAGCGGCCCCAGTTTTCGGGAGGGAGCGGCGGCGCCGAGCGGTGGACGAAGGCGTCATGGCCGGGCTCCTGCTGCTGCCGCCGCTGCTGCTGCTGCCGCCGCTGCTGCTGCTGCTGCGGACGCTGCACATCTGGCCGCGGCTGCGCTGGCTAGCGGCGGACTTGGCCTTCGCGGTGCGCGTCCTGCGCTGCAATCGGGCTCTCCGGGCGCGCGCCCTGGCCGCGGCCGCCGCCGACCCGAGGGGCCCCGAGGGGGGCTGCAGCCTGGCCTGGCGCCTCGCGCAGCTGGCCCGGCAGCGCCCCGCGCACGTCTTCCTCATTCACGGCGCGCGACGCTTTAGCTACGCGGAGGCCGAGCGTCAGAGCAACCGGGCTGCGCGCGCTTTCTTGCGCGCGCGGGGCTGGGACGCGGGGCCGGGCGGCGGCGCGGGGAACGAGCGGGCCGCCGGGGCGGCCGGCGCCGCGGCCCCTCTGGCCCCCGGGGCCACCGTGGCGCTGCTGCTCCCCGCCTGCCCGGAGTTCCTGTGGCTCTGGTTCGGGCTGGCCAAGGCTGGCCTGCGCGCGGCCTTTGTGCCCACCGCCCTGCGCCGGGGTCCCCTCCTGCACTGCCTCCGCAGCTGCGGCGCGCGCGCGCTGGTGCTGGCGCCAGGTGAGGCCGGGACTGCAGAAGGGGCCCAGCTGGCTCGCAGGGGCTTGGAAAGGGTGCTTGGGGATATGAGGCTTCGGCTTTGCGAAGCGACGGGGCTGCGTCTTCGGTTCCCAGAACGGTGACGGAGGATGCGCACCCTTCGCCCGGAGGAGTGAGGTGGTGGGGAGGGGCGAGGGCGGCGCAAGTGGGCTGTGGGGTGGGGAGGCATTCTGGGCCGCCGAGCTTTGCCTTCCCACCCCATCCAGAGCTCCTGGAGTCCCTGGAGCCTGACCTGCCGGCCCTGAGAGCCATGGGGCTCCATCTTTGGGCTGCAGGCCCCGAAACCCGTCTGGCCGGAATCAGCGATGTGCTGGCGGAGGCCTCAGCCGAAGCGGATGAGCCGGTGCCCGGGTACCTATCTGCCCCCCAGAGCGTAATGGACACGTGCCTGTACATCTTCACCTCCGGCACCACGGGTGAGCACGGGACACCAGACTCCCCTGCCAGAAACTAAGGCAGAGAAAGGCAAGACACTGGGAACAGGAACCGTGGCCTCAACTCCCAGGCCACTCCTCCACCCCGCTCCCCGGGGCCCATCCCAAGATCCCAACCACGACTGCGTTCGCTTCTACCGCGCTTCCTCATTTCTCCACCTCCCTGAACTTCCCGCCATTTCCCCGACAGCTTGGCATCAGCTTCAGCCTTGCCTCTTTACCCAGCAGGGGCTGAGGGAGGCGGGGCCTGGAGCTCAGACCGTTCCACCCATCTCCCCCATCACCCACAGGCCTCCCCAAGGCTGCACGGATCAGCCACCTGAAGATCTTGCAGTGCCAGGGTTTCTACCAGCTGTGCGGTGCCCACCAGGAGGATGTGATCTACCTTGCCCTCCCGCTCTACCACATGTCTGGCTCCCTGTTGGGCATCGTGGGCTGCCTGGGCATTGGTCAGTCTCTCCCACTCCCACCTCGACCCTCCCCAAACTTCAGTCGTCCAGCAAACTTTTTTTTTTCCTAGCAAACGTTTATTTAAGTACCTGTTGTGGTACGCTCACCTGGGGACACTTCCAGACGAGGGAGGAGGCAGAGCTCTCCTCTCCAAGAGCCCCTGCTACAATGGAGAAGCATCACCCGCACAACCTAGACACTGAGGAACTAGGGAGGCCTCCAGACTCCACGTGGGGGAAGGGGGGTTAAGGGCCGAGCATGTCAGCCCAGGGAGAAGCAAATGGAGAAGAAGGTTGGGACTTGGGGGCCTAGGCATACAGGATGCACTGTTTGGGGACAGGAAGCAGGGAAAGGGCATTAACCTCTCTGGGGCACCGGAGGGAAAGCAGGAGGGCCACCTTGGGCTGCTGTTGACCGTCCCAGCAGGGCCTTCCCGGAAGGACACTGCAGTGAAGGCTGGTGTCCGGGAGGGAGGGGGTCAGGTCTCCCCCCACAGCCCTCAGTCTCACCTTCCTTCCTCCCTTCTCTCCCCACCTCTGGCAGGGGCCACAGTGGTGCTCAAGTCCAAGTTCTCAGCCGGCCAGTTCTGGGACGACTGCCAGCAGCACGGGGTGACGGTGTTCCAGTACATCGGGGAGCTGTGCCGATACCTTGTCAACCAGCCCCCGGTGCGTGGGCACATCCTGGGCAGAGCTGCCGCCACCGGGCAGGGAGATGGGCAGCTGGCAGGAGACATTGGGACGCCTGCCTGGGGGCTGGACGAGAAGGGCAGGCAGGGTGGGGTGAGGGGCCTGGGATGCCGGGGCTTCCCTTTTGGGAGCTGGCATCTTGCTGTTGAACCTTCTGCCCATCTCCCCTCATCTCAGAGCCAGGCGGAACGGGGGCATAAGGTCCGACTGGTGGTGGGCAGCGGGCTGCGCCCGGACACCTGGGAGCGTTTTGTGCGGCGCTTCGGGCCGCTGCAGGTGCTGGAGACGTATGGCCTAACGGAGGGCAATGTTGCCACTTTCAACTACACGGGCCAGCCAGGTGCTGTGGGGCGTGCTTCCTGGCTTTACAAGGTAAGGGGTGGGGGAGGAGCTGGAGACCCCGTGGAAGGTGGGGCTGGCAGGGAGGGGCTCGCGCAACTGAAATGACCCAGTGCCGGGGTCTCCCTTCCCCCAGCATGTCTTCCCCTTCTCTTTGATTCGCTATGATGTCACCACAGGGGAGCCGGTTCGGGACACCCAGGGGCACTGTGTGGCCACATCTCCAGGTTGGTGCTCAGGTTGGTGGTGGGGGGGTGGGGTGCAGCCGGCAGAGGGCTGGGAGGAGAGTGGGGTGAGGGGCCAGGAAGCTCTGGGCGAGGTGGACAGCTCCCCCTGACCCCAGCGGCTCTGCAGGTGAGCCTGGGCTGCTGGTGGCCCCGGTGAGCCAACAGTCCCCCTTCCTCGGCTATGCTGGGGGACCAGAGCTGGACCGCGGGAAGCTGCTGAAGGACGTCTTCCGGCCTGGAGATGTTTTCTTCAACACTGGGGACCTGCTGGTCTGCGATGACCAAGGCTTTCTTCGCTTCCATGATCGTACTGGAGACGCCTTCAGGTATCTGTCCAGGACACCCTGATTCCTATCCTGGACATTTGACCTCTGTGACCCAAACCCCTAAACCTAACTCCCTAACTCCCACCCAAACCCAGCCACTCACCCGAGCTCTCCTCTCAGACCTTGTTCCCTGTGACCGTCTGGCGCCCTGACTGCGTCCTCCCCACACCCCCACGAGGCCCCGAATCTCTGCCCTCTTGCAGGTGGAAAGGGGAGAACGTGGCCACGACCGAAGTGGCGGAGGCCTTGGAGTCCCTGGATTTTGTTCAGGAGGTGAACGTCTACGGAGTTACCGTGCCAGGTGCCAAGACACGGGAGGTGGAGGGCAGCCGGCCTGCCACCCTGGACTGGTGGCACAGGGCACAGGGAACACGAGGCCTCAGAGCGGCTCACCACAACAGCTGCCCTTTCCCCCGACACCACCAGGGCACGAAGGTAGGGCTGGGATGGCGGCCCTGGTTCTGCGTCCCCCCCACTCCCTGGACCTTGAGCAGCTCTACAGCCACGTTTCTGAGAACCTGCCGCCTTACGCCTGGCCTCGATTCCTAAGGCTCCAGGTAATCGAGTCCTCCTGCTCCCACCTCTCAGCTCCTGCACCCGCGGCGGCCAACGGCTTCCAAACCCCACGCGGGGGTCCTTGTGCAGCTCCGTCCCTGGCGGGAAAGAACAGCTCCTTCCTGGATGCGCACTCTGTCCGTCATTCACGCCCCCCTCCGGGCTTGGCTCCTTCTCTGTGACCCCCTATCCCAAACCCTGACCTCGTGCCTCCTTTCCCGGGACCTGCCCCTTGACAGAATTCAGGCAAGGTACCCCTTCCTTCCTTCCTTCCTTCAACCCCTTTTGACACCCCTTCCAGGAGTCTCTGGCCACCACAGAAACCTTCAAGCAGCAGAAGGTTCGGATGACAAAGGAGGGTTTTAACCCGAGCGCGCTGTCTGACCCCCTCTACGTTCTGGACCGGGCTGGGGGTGCCTACCTGCCCCTCACACCTGCCCGGTACAGTGCCCTCCTGGCTGGGGACCTTCGCATCTGAGAGCCCTCCCCGCCAAGGTGTCAGGGAGCGGCTTTGTGGGGTGGGGGTGTGGCAGGTGCGCCAGGGTTCCCCCGGGGTCTTTTTTATACCAGATTTGTAATCATTATTTTGTAATAAATGGGGCCAGGGCCAATCTCTGATCTGTGGCGTCCGTCTTCCCTGTCGGTGGAACCGCTTTTCGCTCCGACGTTTTCCCCTGGCACAGAGCCACGTACGTCTCTGCCCTGACTTCACACAGGCCCGAGCTCCATGTCTGGACCTGGGCCTTTTCCTCTCAGGTGACCCCATGTGATCCTTGTCCTCGGGGAGTCCCTGGCAGATGATGTCTCCCTGTGCTGTGTGTCCCCTCCCAGCTTCACTCCCTGGGGGCTGTGGCGCAGCAGGGGTGGGCAGAGATAGAAACGCTGCCCCCCCGCGTCTCCACAGACACGGGTGCGGCTGGGCTGAACAGAGCCAACCAGGGAAAACAGGTTTGATTTTGCGGACAAGGATGCCCTAGACACACTTCTCTTAGCGAGGGGAAAGGGTGGGGCCACTCGGCCCCCTAGTTCGGACGATTCTAACTTTATTAAATCCTAATCGAACGCTCCCAGAAGAAGCAGCCCAGGTTGGGGCCCCCTGGGTTCTGAGGAGCCTTGGAAGCCTTTCCTTGGAGCAGGGCTCAGAGCGCTCGTGCGCCTGTGGCAGCAAGAGCAATTGGGGAAACGAAAGGAGAGAGGCCCCCAAATGAAGCATCAGAAAAGCTCATCATCTAAAAGCTTGCAATGATGGAACTCACGCTTCTCCTAGAACTAAAGTCCCACCCGTCAGGGCCCCGGCTGGCTCGCTCAGTCGGTGGAGCGTACAACTCTTGATCTTGGGGCTGTGAGTTCAAGCCCCACACTGTGTGTGGAGTTTACTTTAAAAAAAAAAAAATAGAAAATAAGGCCCCCTGTTTTGAGCTGTGGTCCTCGAGGTTTCTGCTGCTTTCCCTTGGATTATCTTTCCTGTTCCAACTCCTCTCCCCAACATGAGAGGTCAGGGGATGGGCCTCACCAATAACCTCAGCTAATTCCTGTTCCAAAGTATACACCTGGCCCCCACCCTCCACCAGCAAACCCAGTTCAGCATCACCAACAGACTGAGGTGCACACTCAGGTGTAGGTGACTTCTCAAACTGACCAATAAGTGAGGGATTTAGCTCATTCAGCTCACCTGTAATTCAACCCAGAAAGAGTGCAAGTTGGGGCGGGGGGGGAGTCGGCAGGTGTCTCTTGGCTGACAGGGGCCATGTCCTGCAGCTGCTCCCTTTAAGATCCTTAACCCAGCCCGCTTCCAGGACGATGAGCTGAGCAGCTGTCTCCCCCACCATGAACCCCACACATTTCCCGCCCCCCACGATCCGTTTCATTTGGCCTAAATCTGCATTGTCCAATATGGTGGCCACTAGCCACAGGTGTCTACTGAGTGCTTGAATGCCCCGAGTCTGAGATGTGCCGTAGGTGTAAAATACACACCAGGTTTCAAAGACTTAGCACTAAAAAAACCGCATTTTTATTATATTTTATATTACTTATACGTTGAAATAGTATTTTTTTTGATGTATTGGGTAAAGGAACTATATAAAAATTCACTTGTTTTACTTTTGTAAATGTGGCTACTAGCAAATTTTAAATTACGTATGAGCCACGCGTTGCCAACGAACAGTAGCTGCCTGGCCTAAGTCCTGTCCCCACGCCTCATTCTGCAATCCCACAAATACCAAGTGTAACATGTCAGTGGGATCTGGGAGGTGCATGCCCTTGAGCCAAGGCACTTTAGCAAAGACAGCAAGAGGAGGGAGTTCTGTTCCCAGGCTCAGAGCAGGTGAACGGGGCTGGTCTTCGTCTTCAAGCCGCAGCCTCAGTACAAAGGTGATCACTGATAGCAGAAATTGACAGCTGCAAAAAGCCATGCTTTAGATCCAAAAGAGTTAAGTTTCCCACTTAGCACAATTAAAAATAAACCTTAAAAGAATTTGGTTTTCCTTTAAAAAAAAAAAAACAAAAAAACATTAAAGTAAATGGTTTTTACTTGCGCTGTGCGCCCAGGCGCTCGGGGTTCCGGCTGCGCGGCCCCACGAAGGCAGGCCCAGCACTGGCCAGGCGGCGGCAAACCGTGGTCCCTGGGGTTGTACAACCAGCGGGCTCAGCGTGGATTTTGCATTTATGTGATTGAAGAGATTAAATATTTCATGACGTGTGAAGACTACGTGGGATCCCGGGGTCCACGGAGGCGAGGCGAGCCGTCGTGACAGACCGCGAGGCCCGCACGGCTTAAGGTACCTACTCCTTGGGCCCTGGCACCAGCGTCCGCCGCGGGGCCCACCTGGCAGGAGGCCCACCAAGCGGCGCTGGCTTCGGGGCGCCGCTGCGCGAAGGTCGGCGCCGAGCTCCCGGCCCGCGGACGCCTCCCACCACCCCGTGGCCGGAAGCTCCGCTGACGCGACCATTTCCGGGCGCCGGCCCGCAGGTTCCCCGGGAGCCTCCGGCCTCGCGGCGCATGCGCGAACGGAGCTTGCCCGGCACGTGGGAGGAAGCTTCTGAGTGGGCGGGGCGAGTCGCTCGGCGCCTTTAGACGCTGAGAGGCGC
Organism: Panthera uncia; assembly: GCF_023721935.1. Lineage (NCBI taxonomy): Eukaryota > Metazoa > Chordata > Mammalia > Carnivora > Felidae > Panthera > Panthera uncia. The sequence goes on along the minus strand of NC_064813.1, from coordinate 67,363,700 downwards.
CTGCGCACCAGGGGCGGCCTGCTCTCCCGGTGAAGCTGAAAGTGTGCCTGCGGTTTGTATTTTCGGCCTCTAGGGGGCAGAAGCGGGGAGAAATTTGTTTTAGATATAAATTGTCTTTATTATCTGCCGCATTTAAAAAAAATTTTGGCTTTAATTCCAGTTAACATACAGTGAGTGTAATATTAGTTTCAGGTGTACAATACGGTGATTCACCACTTGCGGGCATCAGCCGGTGCTCAAGACAGGCACTCCCTCCTCCCCATCACCTGTTTGCCCCATCCCCCTACTCCTCTCCCCTCTGGTAACGAGCAGTTAACACTCTATGAGGGAAAAATTTTAGTTAAGTTCGTTAAGATATAAAAAGCTTAGTTAGGATATACCATTAAATTCACCTTTTTCAAGTGTAAAGTTCAGGGGGGGGTTACTCTATTCATAAATTTGAGCAGCCATAGCTGATAATTTAGATACTTTAGAAAATTTTCATCACCCCCAAAAGAAATCCCATTAGCAACCTCTCTCCATTCCCCTCACCCCAGTCCCTGGCAGCCACTAAACTGCTTTCTGTGTCTCTGGATCGGCCTCTTCTGGACACTCACATTAATGCACTCACACAGTATGCGGCTTTTTCATGTGGCTTCTTTCCCTTAGCATCAAGTTTTCAAGCTTCATCCATGCTGTAACATGTATTGATACTTTATTGCTTTGTTAAAAAAATGTTTATTTTTAAGAGAGACAGAGAGAGAGACAGAGAGAGAGCTGGAGCGGGGAGGGGCAGAGAGAGGCAGAGGATCCGAAGGGGGTCCGCGCTGACGCAGTGAGCCCCACACGGGGCTCGAACCCAGGAACCGAGGAACGATGACCTGAGCCAAAGCCAGACGCTTAACCACCTGAGCCACGCAGGCGTCCCTCATGACCACTTTTTAAATAATTTAATAATTTATTGTGGTAAAACTCATATAACATACAATGAACCCTTTTGAAGTAAACAATTCAGTGGCCTTGAGTACAGTCACAGGGTCGTGCACCACTATCCCTGCTTCCAAAACACTTCCATCATCCCAAAGGGAAAGCCTTCACCTATTCAGCGGTTTCTATTGCTACCTGCCCCTCAACCGTCCGCAACCACCAATCTGCATTCTGTCCCTATAGATTTATCTAGTCTGGATAGTTCATTGAAATGGAATCATACAATATTTGACCTGTTGTGTACGGTGACTTTGATGGCATAAGGTTTTTGTGGTTCGTGGCCATTGTGGTAGGTATCAGTACTTAATCCTTTTTTATGGCCAATTAACATTCAGTCGGATGTATAATAGGTGATGCGTATTAAGAAGGGCACTTTCATGAGCACCAGGTGTTGTATGTGTGCTGCATCACTAAATCCTACACCTGGGTGGGGGGCACCTGACTGGCTCATTCAATAAAGCATGCTACTCTTGTTCTCGGGATTGTGAGCTTGAGCCCCGAGTTAGGGGCAGAGGTCACAGATAGATTGATAGACTGAAAAAAAATTCTACAGCTGAAACTAATATTACAGTGTACAGTTAACTAACTGAAATTTCAATAAAAACTTGGAAAGAAAAAAAAAAAAACCTCCCAGTTTAAAAAGGAGCACCTGGGTGGCTCAGTTAAGTGACTCTTGATTTCAGCTCAGGTTATGATCTGTTGGTTCATGAGATCGAGCCCCGAGTCAGGCTCTATGCTCACTGACAGCGTGGAACCTACTTGGGATTCTCTCTCTCTCTCTCTCTCTCTCTCTCTCTCTCTCTCTCTCTCTCCCCCCACCCCCACTCCCACTCATGCTCTCTCGCTCTCTCTGTCTCTCAAAATAAATAAACTTAAAAAATACACACACACACACACACACACACACAATTTGTGTATCCATTCATCAGTCGATGGAATTAGACAGCTTCCACTTTTAAGCTATTTGAATGATACTACGATAAGCATTTGTGTACAAGTTTTTGAGCGCACTTACATTTTCAATTCTTCTGTGTGGATTTTGAATGGTATTTCTGGGTCTCATAGAAACTCTATGTTTAACTTTGTGAGGAACCCCCAAACTTTTCCACAGTAGCTGCACCGTTTTACATTCCCACCAGCAGTGTACGAGCGTTCCAATTTTTCTGCCTTCTCAATAACACTTATTACTTGTCTTTTGACTGTAACAATCCTAATAAGTGTGATGCGGTATCTTATTGTGGCTTTGGTTGCACTTTCCCGATGGCCAGTGTCGTCGAGCATCTTTTCACACACGTACGATTTGTGTATTTTCTTCCAAGAAATGCCTATTCAAAATCTTTCCTTATTTTATAATTGAGCTATTTATCTTTTTATTGTTAAGTTGTGATATGTTTTGGTATATGTTTTGGACTCAAGTTCCCTGTCAGATATATAGTTTGCAAATATTTTCTCTCATTCTGTGGATTGTTTTTTCACTTCCTTGATACTGTCCTTTAAAACACAAAGGTTTTAAACTTTGATGAAGTACAATTTATCTATTTTTTGTACAGAAATAATATTGCAAGAGTTCATTTTTCCCTAAGGACAAATAAAGTTAGGTTACGTTTCATGTGGTAGTGTACTCGTTCATAGTAGCTTTGGTGTTACTCTTTAGAACTATTTTATGGCGTATTGTATAATAATACACACACTAGGAGTCCCTGCTTCCAGAGCAAGAGAGGAAACATGCGAGTATAAAATAAGTGAAGAAAAAATCTTGTAACATTACTGAAAGAGCCTAGAAGCAATGGACAATCTGACAGCTATGAGATCTGGTGCCCAGCTCCCTCGAGAAAAGGTTGATTCCAGGCTGGAGCAGGAAATACCCAGAACAGGCTTTGGGGCATCTCGTTCTGGAAAGCAAAGATGTCGGAGCATAGGACAACAGCAAAAGAACACAGAGCTCCCACTGCCTAAAACAGGGCAATCTGAATGTCACAGAGATGCATGAATGCACTTGAAACCTTGAATATACAAAATATTCAGAGTGACAGGCAACTGGGTGCGAGGATAAAGGGAGAGAAACACACTGGATACAACTCCTTACTCTGAAAATTGGCGACTAACTAGGCATCTGTCCCTGTGTGAATTCTATTTCCTGCGTAAATCTTCCCTGTGTGAATTGTATCACAGGGTTACCAAATTGTCATAGTTGGTGAGGGAAAGGTCTTCTTTCAAAGAATTTCCAGTTAATAAACGAGAAAGGGGGGCACCGGGGTGGCTCAGTGGATTGAGCATCGCACTCTTGAATTCAGCTCAGGTCATGACACCAGGGTCTTGGGATAGAACACCTCCCTGCCCTTCCTCCTCCTCCTTCCTCTTCCTCCTTCCTCCTCCTTCCTTCTCTTCCTCCTCCTTCCTTCTCTTCCTCCTCCTCCTCCTCCTCCTCCTCCTCCTCCTCCTTCCCTCTCTTCCTCCTTCCTCCTCCTTCCTCTTCCTCCTCCTCTTCCTCCTTCCTCCTCCTCCTCCTCTTCCATAAGCAAAGAGTCTGCTTAAGAACCTATCTCTCCCTCCCTGCCCTCCCCCACTCATGCACACACTCTCTCCCACTCTCTCTCTAAAATAAAAATAAATCAATGAGGAAGGAATGATAGAACTGGAAAATCACCATTTTGCAACTCTCAACAAAGTAACAGGGCTGTTGCTGGGAATTTACCATGGGGGGGATCAGGTTGTTACCTTGTTACCTTCTGAAGCCCCTAGTCACTGACAGAATCACTAGACGTGGGACCACCAGGCATGCAAACCTCCGAAGAGCTGCAACATGTCACATACAGCACCGCCTGCTCACTTTTCTTCCCTAAAAGTGGAGACCGAATCTAACTGAGCTTCCAGAGTCAACATTTGTAGAAGAATATAGTCAATGACACCAAAGACATCAAACTGAGCCAGACTATAGCTAATTCTATTGGAAAACAAACAACTCAGTGATATACGGCAGGGGGTTTGGGGACATGGTGTGCTTTCGATTAGATCCTTACAGACTTAATAACTGGGGCGCCTGACTGGCTCAGTTGGTAGAGCATGGGACTCTTGATCTCAGGGTTGTAGTTCAGCTCCACATTGGGGTAGAGTTTACTTAAAATAAAGTAAGATAAAATAAAATAAAATAAAATAAAATAAAATAAAATAAAATAAAATAAAATAAAATAAAACAAAATAAAAAGAAACTATTACCTTTATTAGATATGACAGTAGGGTGCCTGCATGACTCAGTCTGTTAAGCATCTGACTTCGGCTCAGGTCATGATCTCACGGTTCGTGAGTTCAAGCCCCGCGTCGGGCTCTGTGCTGACAGCCTGAAGCCGGGAGCCTGCTTCAGATTCTGTGTCTCCTTCTCTCTCTGCCCCTCCCCTACTCATGAGCTCTCTCTCTCTCTCTCTCTCTCTCTCTCTCCTCTCTCAAAAAATAGATTAACATTAAAAAAATTTTTTTTTAATTTGAAAATGCTTCAGCAAAGCAAAAAGGCAGAGGTGAGGTGTGCTGAGCAGGGGGACAGAGCCTGCGAAGCCCCAGTAAGTGGTGAGGCCCAGGGCGATGGGAGCCCCCCAGGGAGCCACGGGAATGGCCAGGACCGGGACCTGCAGACCCTCGGAAGGAACGCCCAGCGTTGGGACATCACCCTGAGGGCACCGGGAGCCTGGCACCTTCCGGGGCCTGTAGGAAGGAGGCCTGGCTGGGGCAGCGGCCCCGAGGCCCTGAGAAGGGAGGCGGTCCGGCCTGAGGAAGTTCTGGGCTTGGGTTTTCAAGGCTGCCGGGCTCAGCTTCCGCGTTCCCCTGAACAAATGGGGACGGAGAGCTGGCCCTGCGCTCCGGGCTGTGGGCAAGGTCCCAGGCCTCATGGAACTCTCCCTCGGTGGCGAAGACACAAAAGCAAAGCAGGCGGACGTGAAATGAAAGGCCATGCGTGACAATGTCAGAACACAACAGGCAGAAATCCTGCAGAGTCCTCCGGGCTGCTGTAACAAATTCCCACAAAGGTAGCTGTGTGAACATCACAACTGATTGTGTAGGACGGACGTCACACACAGGTCCCCTGGGCCAAACTCAAGGTGCTGACAGGACCGCGTCCCTTCGGGAGGCTCCAGAGGAGGATCTGTCCCTGGTCTTTTCCGGTTTCCAGAAGTCCCCGGGAGTCTGGGGCTCTCTGAGCCCTTCTTCGAAGCCACATCACGTGGGGTCCTTCCGGCCTCACCTCACTCTGGCCTCCGTTTCCCTCCGCCCTCTGCCAGCCTCGTCCACGCCTCAGGACGCCGGCGCTCACATGGGGCCCGCCGGCATCATCCGGGATAGTCGTGTCACTTTTAGGTCAGGGATTCGTCACCGTCGTTTCTTCGACAACCTGAATTCGCCCTTGCCGCGTCACCTAACGGATTCGGAGCTTCCCGGGATCAGGACACCGATCTCTTCAGGGTCTAGTACTGCTGCGGTCACAGATGGGGAGGCTGAGAAAGCAGGGCAGGCACAGGGCCCCGGGAGGGACAGAGGTCCGGCTGAGAGGAGAGACCCGAGGGAAGGGAGAGGAGGGACGTCCCGGTGCCCTGCAGGGGCACCTGCGAGGGACCCGCTCCAGGGAACTCGGCTCAGAAAAGCCCAGGGTTCAGGGCCGGGCCCTGTTACTTGTTGGGGAGGGAAGACAGGAGGGGCGGCTTGTGGGAAGCCCACCCTGGGACAGCGCTTCCCACCCGGGGGCTGGTGCAAAAGTCGCCCGAGTTGGCAGGAATGTGCGCCCACCTCCCCGGAGGGCTCGGAGGAAGGCTCCTCAGACTCTCAAAGGGGCGTGGGACCCATAGATGAGCTCTCGAAGCCTCAGGCCACCGGGGAGGTCACTTCACTTTATTCCATCCCCAGGTTTACACCCAGGAGAACCGAAAACGTGTCTCCACGCAAAAACTCACACGCGAATGTTCCCAGCAGCATTATTACCAGCAGCCAAACCGTGGAGCCAGCCGGTGACCGCCCCCCCCCCCCCCGGGCCCCCGCGGCTGGACGAGCAGGCTGGCGTGGCCCGTCCTTGGCAGGACGCGGCCAGAAAAAGGAATACAGCACTGGTGCGCAGTGCTCCGTGCACGGACCTTGAAAACGCCGAGCTGAGCAAAAGCAGCCCGACGCACAGGACCGGGCTGCATGACTGCTTAAGAGAAGGTTCCAGAATAAGCGAAACCAGAAGGTAGACGAGCGGCTGCCTGGGGCCAACGGTGCCGATGGGGAGTGACTGTTAATGGGTATGATTCTCTGGCGGGTGATGAGAATACTCCACGCAGATGGCGGTGGTGCTCTAACAACGGCAAGGCCACTGAGCCGCACGGCTGGGACAGGTGAGCCGCGCGGGCAGCGGGGGCCGTCTCTCAGTCGCCGAATCTTAAAAGGCAGAAGGGGAGGGGCGCCCGGGCGGCTCAGTCAGTGGAGCTGTGACTCTCGATCTCAGGGTTGTGAGTTCCAGCCCCACGTTGGGCGTGGAGATTACTTGACAGGAGAAGGGGAAGGAGGAGAGGAAGAAATGGCTGCTCGGCTTTTGAAGTCTGTGGATGGGGGGCTTGTGCAGGACAGGGGACCAGCCCACGGCCGGCCGCGCCAGGCGCCAGAGGAGGAGGGACACGGTGAGGGGAAGGGGCCCAGGGTCGGCTGGAGCTTCTGGGGCTGAGTTCTGCCCCAACCTGATTCCCCCGCCCCCACTTCTTCTCCTCAACCTCTCTCACAGAGACTCCCCCCTCCTTCTGCCACCCTCCCAGAAGCTCTGCTTTTTTTGGGGAGGCTGCATTTTAGGGGAGGGACGTGCTGCAGAAACAGCCCCTTTCTGGGTCCTTTGGCAGAAGGGTGGCCCCAGTTTTTGCATGGTTTAGATGGTCAGCTGGGCAAAGAGAGGGTCTGACCTCTCTTTTCTCTTTAGAGCGGGGCAGTGGAGCCTGGCCTCAATCCATTGTTCCAACAAGAACAGAGAGAACAGCTTTGGAAAGTGACACGGTGACCAGAGAGGACAGGGGGTGTGACCACACTAATGGGATGAGCCCCCCCCATGCTGGACCCTGGCTCAACCTGGGACAGCACTCTGCTGGGAGGGTGGAACCTTGAACCCCTCCCCAGAACCCCAAATCAGACTCCTAAACACCCCTGTTTGGGCACTGGGTCCCCAGAGATGGCTTAGTGGGGCAGAGGCCCCAACTTCCTGGAACTTGAGGATCATTCACTGAAGCTGGGGAGGGAGAAAGGGAGTGGGCCTAACAGACGGGGAGAGGATTCTGGAGGCCAGGGAAAGGGGCAGACTTGACCCCCCAACTTTGCCCTTCTGTCACTGGCCCCCTCCCCTCTCCTTTCCCTGCCCCAATCGTCTCGGTGTCTAGGTCCTGGCCCTGGGAGGAGGGGACGTTGCGGATGGGAGAGGGGAGGGGGCTCAGGCTGGAAGAACAGAGACCCAGCTCCGGGGCAGATCTAGCGAGGGCAGCAGCCTCCGGCCTGTTTCCCCGACCCCCGGCTCCCTAGATCCCCCCAGATCCCAGGCTTCCAAAGCAAGGCCAGAGCCCCCCCCCAGCATGCCCTCCAGGATGGGGTAGGGGATGCCCACAACCCAGGGGGGCCCCCAGGCTGAAGACAGAAGACCAGGGCTGCCTGGGGAGTACCAGAGGCTGAGGGTCCGGGCCATCGAGGACTCGGGTCCTTCAACTGCTCCTGCTGCTCCAAGGCTGGGAAAGGGGGTGAGGGCGATGCAAGAGGACTGAGGGGCAGAGGACAGCAGGGGTCAGTGCGGGGGGCGGCTGTATGGACAGCTGTGTGCAGGCAGGGCCTCCGGGGAACAGGGACTTCAGCTCCAGTCCTGGGGCTACTGGAGGAAGGGGAGCTGGGGTCGTGCAGGCCAGTGGTTAGGAGCAGCTCCTAGGCAGAGGGGCTTGGAGAGTCAGGGACCAAGAGATTCCCCACTGCACAGGTCTCTGAGGGTACGAGGCTGGCTGAACCCTGGGTCTGCCTGCCTCTCCACCCCCATGTGCTTGGCAGGTCTTCACCCGGCCTCGTGGGCCGAGTCACATTCGCAGGCGTGTGGGGTCAGGGGGTCTATGCATGTGGGTTCACGGCTCTGCTCATGTTCTGAGTCCCTGACTGTTGCTCTGTGCTTGTGTGTTTGTGACCGTCTGTAGGGACATCTATCAATGTGACCTGCGTTCGTGCCCTCTGTGGGAGTATGCGTCTGGGACGGAACCTGTGTCTAGAACACGGAGTGGTCTGTGAGGTTGGGGTCTTTAGTCCAAGTGTGTGTGTCTGTGAGTGTGTGTGAGTGCGTGTTTCTCCCTGTTTGGGGGCCAGGGTCGGGGCAGTGGGAGGGGAAGGGGGCAGGGAGCCGGGAGTCCTGGGAAGCTGACTCTGTGGGCAGAAGGGGAGAAGGGGAGAAGGGGAGGCGGGGGCAGGGGGAGCACAATATCCCCGCCGGGGCCCCTGACCTCAGCACGGCGCCCGCCCCAGCCCCTCTCCGTTGCCGGGACCATCAATCACGGTGGCCCGCCAGGCCGGGGCCTCGCTGACAGCCGCACAGCAGCTGGCCCGGCCCTGCTCCCCACCCCCCCTTTGCTGCCCCAAGGCCCCCAACATAAAGTCCTGCCTCCTCTCCCTTCCCCCAGGCCAGAGGCGGTGGGCCCCGGGAGGCCACCATGTCCAGGCCTCTCCCACTGTCCCCACAGGCCACTCGGCAGGCTCGGAGCCGGGGGACGTGGTGGCCGTGTGGGAGCACCGCCGCTGCCCTGCCGGGTGGAGGGGGAGCCACCCGTGCCCATGTCGGGGCAGTGGGACCGGCCGGTCCCGGCCAGTGACGGTAGTGCCTCCCTGATGCCAGGACGGCTCCCTGCATCTGGTCGCCCTGCCCTCACGTGGGCCCCTCCCCCTCCCCCCCCCCCCCCCCCGCCTTTCCCAAGTCCACCAGCACCACCGCGGGGCCGGGAACCGCTCTGGGTGCCGGTGAGCCGGCAGGCCCCATACGGCTGGCAAGGAGGTGACTGGGCTCCTGCTGGGGGCAGGGGATGAGAGGGCACGGGGGCACCCACGGGGCTAACATAGCTGTCACACAGCGTGCACAGTGCCTTTCAGGGGCCACAGAGATGTTCTCTTCTAAATTTCCTTAAAGCCAGAAGACAACAATGAATATAATACTGAATATATGAAAATGGATTGTATTTGTCTTTATACCAATGCAATTATCAAATACAATGTACAATTTACGGGGGCGCCTGGGGGACTCAGTCAGTTAAGCATCTGACTCTTGATGAGGAAACGATCTCAGGATTTCATGAGTTTGAGCCCCCAGCCCGGAGTCAGGCTCTGCACTGACAGTGTGGAGCCTGCTTGGGACTCTCTCTCTCTCTCTCTCTCTCTCTCTCTCTCTCTGTCCCTCCCCTGCTTGTGCTCACTCTCTCTCAAAATAAATAAAACATTATATATATAGTATTTTTTAATGTTTATTTTTGGGAGACAGAAAGTGAGCAGGGGAGGGGCGGAGACCGAGGAAGAGCCAGAATGCAATGCAGCTCCAGGCTCTGAGCTGTCAGCACAGAGCCTGACACGGGGCTTGGGTCCACGAACCTTGAGATCATGACCCGAGCCAAAGTCAGACGCTCAACCGGCTCAGCCACCCAGACAGACGCCCCTGTATGTATAGTTTAAGTAATTTTCTGCCCAATGTGGGGCTTGAACTCACGACCGAATGCGAGAGTCGCGAGCGGCACCTCCTGAGCCGGCCGGTGTCCCCTACAAAATCCAATCTTAAACGATTTTTATGCGGGACGGCAAAGCGCCGGCTCACGCACAGACAGGACACGGCCTCCGGAGGGTCGCCGGGCTGGGGGCCGAGGCGGCCCGGTGCCCCAGGTCTGTCCCGCTCCCACGAGCACCCAGAATCCCGGAGGCGGAGCGCGGGGGGTGGTGGTGTGCGCCCGATGCAGGGGGTCCCAGAGCCCTCCTGGGGGCACAGCTCCCGGGGCGGCCCTGCCCTCGGCCACCCTCAGGGTCACACCGCTGCCGGCGGCGGCCTCCACGTGACCGGCGCGGGCACCCGCCCCCACCGCCGGGGTGCGCAGCTGACACCGGGCGGCCAGCGCGGGCGCCGAGGGGTGTGGGAGCTGAGGCAGGGGTGCGCGGGGCTTCGGCAGCGAGAGCGCGGCAGAGGGAGCCCGGGGCGGGGCGCGGCGGCCCCCGCAGCACAGGGGCGAGCACGCGGTGCGCGGAGGCGGGTCCCACCTGCCGGCCGCAGGCGACGTGATGGAGGAGGGGCCCGCGTGACGAGCGGTTGGGGCCCGACGCGGGGGACCGTGGGACCCCTGGCGGGTCTGGGGGGCAGAGTCCGCGTGGGCCTCGGCGGGACTCGGTCGGTGCGTGTGCGTGCGGGGTGCGCACGCCTCCTCGTCCCCGGGGCGCAGAAGGGCGCGGCTCGGTGCCTGTGCGGGGCCGGGGGGCCGCAGAGCCCGCGAGGAGCCGGAGGCCGGGGCGCGCGGGGTCCACTAGGGGGCCCCCGAGTGCAGCCAGCAGGGGCCCGGGGCGGCGCGTGGCGCCTTTGTGTCGGCGTCCCGACCCTTCGCCGAGGGAGGCGCCGAGGAGAGGGCCGGGGGAGCTGGGTCCCTGGTCCGGAGCCCACTGGGAAGCGGCGAGCAAAGGGCGGGGGTCAGGAGCTCCCCCGGGGCCAGAAGGAGGCCCGGGTGGGGTTCCCGTTTCCTGCTGGCCGAGCGTCTGGGGCGGGAGGGCAGAGCCGTCGCCGCGCTTCCAGACTTGGGGGCGGAAGCCGAGCGCTTCCAGGAGGAGGAGGAGGCACCTGCGGGGAAACGCGGGAAAGGAGCCGCGGCCGGTGTGGACTGCGCCGGGGGCGGGGGCTGGGGGGCCGGGGGGCCGAGGCCCCGGCCGTGCGCTCGCCCCTGGGGCAGGCCTTTCCCCTCGGAGAGGCACCAGGGACGCGGACTTCCGAACCCCCCCCCCCCCCCCCGGGAGCTCGGGGTGGCGGGGGACTGAGCTGCCGGCGGCGTGCGCGTCCGGGCCCAGCCTCCTCCCCTTCCTGCTCGCTCCTCCGACCTGGACTAGCTGCCTTCCCTCTCCGATGCTCGGCCTCTCCTGTGTAAGCTCGGAGAAGCCGAAGCGCTTGCAATTTGAGGGGCGCCCGGCCGAAGTCAGTCCCCCATATATGTTTGTGAGGTTGGTGGATGAAGGAACAGGCAGGCAGCCACCTGGCTGGCCCAGTTGATGGAGCGGGTGACTCGGCCCAGGGTTGGTTTAAGGCCCTCGGAGGGCGCGGACATTGCTTGGGGTCTGTAAGGGGCGCCCAGTAGTTGACGTCATTTGAGGGTCCGACTCCTGATCTTGGCTCAGGTCAGGATGTCACGGCTCAGCTGTGGGATCGAGCCCACTTTGGGCTCTGAGCTGACACTGTGGAGGCTGCTTGGGATTCTCTCCCTCTGCCGCTCCCCAGCTCTCTGTCTCTCTCTCAGAATAAATAAACTTAACAACAACAAAAAAAAAGTCTTTAAAAAATATTTTTTAAAAAAAGGAAGGACAGAGAGGGAGGGAGGGAAAAAGGAAAAAAGGGAAACTATTCTAGGGTCTTGAGACAAAATTTTGTATGAGAGGTTTTTTTTTTTTTTTTTTTTTTTTTTAAATTTGTGTTTATTTTTGAGAGAGAGAGAGAGCACAAGTAGGGGAGGGGCAGAGAGAGAGGGAGACAGAGAATCCGAAGCAGGCTCCAGGCTCTGAGCTCAACCCACTGGGCCACCCAAGTACCCCAGTTTCTTTTTTCTTTCTTAACTTTTTATTTATTTTTTTAACAATTTTTTTTAACGTTTATTTATTTTTGAGACAGAGAGAGACAGAGCATGAATGGGGGAGGGTCAGAGAGAGGGAGACACAGAATCTGAAACAGGCTCCAGGCTCTGAGCTGACAGCACAGAGCCCGACGCGGGGCTCGAACTCACAAACCGTGAGATCATGACCTGAGCCCAAGCTGGACGCTTAACCGACTCAGCCACCCAGGCTGCCCCAGAGGTTCTTAATAAAGAACATTTTGGAAAGGATTTAAGATCTGTTACAAAGTTGCATAAAATACAAAGTAGCCAGATAAGGGGCAACAAAGGTACGTTTTTCCCCAAGTTCACAGTTGTACCCCCGGATGAGGTCGGTGCCTGGCACTGGCCAGCCCCCACTGATGATTTGTTGAGTCACCTAATAAGATGGGAGAAGGTGGCATAAATGCAGATTTGGTTTAAACCCAAATAGTAGTGAATTTCAAAACACATTTACATCCTTCCTGAGCAGCTGAGATGCCCTGAGTTCTCAGCCGGGCTGGCTTCTTTTCTGGGGGAGGATCTCCCGCCTGGTTTGCCGGGACTTAAGTGTTGGCCCCTGCCCCCTCCTTGCTTCCAGGCCGGGGGGGTGGGGGGGTGGGGGGGGCTGGCACGCACCTGTTCTGACTGCGGCTTTCGTCTCCCCTCCCCACCAGTGTAACCCGGGGCCGCTCGGTGCCTTAGCCCTGAGGTTTACTGGCACAGCCCTTGGGGGAGCCATCTGCCGTATCCGTCCGTAAACCGGGAATGAACTAGCAGCTGCCCAGCGCGCCCCGAGGCCTGTTCACCTGTGCCCTGGGAGAGGAGCGGTGTGCGGCAGGAGGGGCACGGTTCGCCTCCCTGTTTCCATCCCACAGCGGGATCCCCGCGGAGGCTGCAGGGCCCCAGAGCCTGACGCTCACAGCGCACCAGACAGCGGTGCCGGAGCGCGTCGCCAGAGGCCACCTGTGGCCGCTGGTCTCCTGGAGCCACCTGGGGACACGGCTGCCCAGCCCTGCCTGCTGGAGCCCCAGCCCCACCCCGTGGCTCCCTCCCAGCCCCGACCCCTGGCCTCCCCGCCGACGGCCGCTCATCGGTGTGGAGGGCATCCAAGTTCTGGTGTCCGTGCTTTCAGTGGGGCACTGGGTCTGGCACATGGCGCAAGGTGTCCTGCTGGTGCAGGGTGAGCCGGGTGGGGGTGCCCTGGGGCTCCCTCTTCCCCCACGGGAGACTGTGTGGGGAGACGGAGGGGCAGGAGGGGACAGGACGTACGGGCCTCAGGACCCTTCCACGTCGGCCCAGCTCCCCCGGGGTCTGTCCAGTGGCCACAGTCCTTGTCCCGGCCTCCAGGCGGCAGTGCCACCTTCACCAGCATGGCCCAATGTGTCCGTGAGCCCCGTCTGGTCTGGCTGAAGAATGGGAAGGTGCCGAGTCCTGGGGATAACGTTCAGCTGACCCACAGCAACAGGTACCCCCAGTTCCTGGGTCCCAACCTCTCCCTCCTGCCACCCCAGGCACTCGTGCCCACCTACACCGAACACACCGCCTGTATCTAAAGTCCACATGGCAACTGCCCCCCCAGCCCCCCCGCGGCTCCGCTCCACCTGCCTCACTGTAGGTCACGCCCCCACACAGGGGGTGGGTACACTGGGTCTGTGGTCTTGGAGACAGCCCCCTCCTTTAGAGCCACCTTGGAGCTTGGTAGGAAGGAGCCCCCAGCAGCTGTGTGTCTCCCCAGCACGTTGACCCCGGTGCAGCTCTCAGGGGAGGACGAGGCCACCTACCAATGTGTGGCAGAGAACAACGCCGGATGCAGGAGGCCAGTGCCCGCCTGGCTGTGACAGGCGACCCAGAGCAACCCCCTGCCCCAGGAGGTCTGTGGACCATGGCCCTCTCTCCACCTCTGCCATTCGAATGTCCTGGGAACCACCTGCCTCCAGCGGGGACCGCATTGGCTACGTGCCGAGCCTCCTTGGGAGGGTGGGTGTGGACCGACACCCCTGTACCTGATGGGTGGGGCCCCGGGCCAGGTCCCCCCACTCCTCGTGCCCCCCAGCCCTGTCCGGACTCTTGCAGGGCCTCGGGGTCTGTGGCCCTCTAGTGTCTCCCCACGGCCTCCTGCCCTTTCCCTTCCTGGCTCCAACTTCTGTAGCCCCCTCCCTGCTGTGTGGGGACCTGGCACGCACAGCCGAGCACCGGGTGCCCCCTTTGTGGGGTGAAGGGGGTCAAGATGGGTGCGAGGCTGCCAGACTGCTTTGCTCCTCAGAGGCAGCTGGCCCCGAGCTCCAAGAGGCCGAGGGTAGAGGGCTGCTTTGAGCACGCCTTCTCCCACCTGGCTCCGGCCACGGCCAAGGCCCACTCCATCTGCGGCAGGGGGTGCCGGCCGGGACTCTGCCTCCATTGCCGCCTCCACCACGGGGGGCAGGGCAGTCAGCCTCACACCATCTCCTCTGCAACTCCAGCCACCCTGGGGTTGGCTTCTCCACCAAAGTGCTCAACACCACCTCCGTGCAGGCCTCCTGGGGCCAGTCCATGGCTTCCAACTCTCACCGCAAGCTGCCGGCTGCTCGTTTTGAGGGGCCTCTGCTCCTGCCCGGAAGCGTCAGCTCCTTCCTCTACACAGATCTGGGAGAGGCCCTGACCCTCCTTATGGCTCCCCTGCCCTCTTCTCAGGGTCTCTCCCCAGGCACTGAGCCTTCAGTGCTCCCCGCAGAGCCGGCCGCCCTGTACCAGATCAAACTGCAGGCGTTCAAGGACCTTGAGGATGGTTAACAGCAGCTCCCGCTTTGTCTCCCTGCGTGAGGTGCCCCTGGCCACCCCTGGTGAGTGGGGTCCTGAGGCAGGGAGGCAGGTGGGCAAAGGAGCCCCTCCCTGCCCCTTGGTCCTAACATGAGTCCTGAACAGCTGAACTGATACGAGCTGCTTCTCTGAGCCGCCATATGGCCATCTCCCCCCTTTTCAGACCCAAAGCACTGGCCCCTCTTCAGGGGCATCCCTCCCCACCTGACTGCTCTTTTTGAAAGGAGACAGAGTTGGGGTTTGGTGGCTGTGAATCCTTTGCAGAGGCATGGGGCACCCCGTCCGTGCCCTCGATTCCTCCTCCCTCTGCCAGCCCATGGCACCCAGGGCCCCACTGTCCCTCCAAGGGCTGTCCTGTATTGTACCAAAGGAGGGAAGACTTTGGAGGAAGAAAAACCCAGGGTTTATCTTACTTATTTATTTATTTATTGAGAGTGTGAGCGGGGGAGGGGCAGAGAGTGAGGGAGACAAGAGGCTCTGCACTGACAGCAGAGAGCCCAACGTGGAGCTTGAACTCACGAACGGTGAGATCATGACCTGAGCCGAAGTCAGATGGTCAACCAATGAGCCACCCAGGCACCCCGAAAAACCCCAGGTTTGGAGGGGGACCCCCAACAGGGTCTGCTCTGTGCTCCTGGAATGACGCTGGTGCCAATGACAAGACCCCGGTGAGGCCGGGCCCTGCCCCTACACCATGAAATGTGGCCGGGACCGAAGGGTTAAAAACAGCCCCAAACTTCCGGTCCTTGAGGAAACAACATCCTGTCCCCTGGGTGGACCCGATCTAAGTGCGTTGTTGGAAATAATGAAAACGGACATAATAAATTAGGACCCGGTTCATGTTCTGGGTCGTAAGGAACACTTGGGGGAGCAGGGTGAGGTGGCAGGAGGGTTCCGGTGTCTCCGGGTGCCGCACGCAGACTGAGGGCCAGCAGGGCAGAGCGAGCTGTGGCTCCAAGGCTGCCGTCTCTAGAAGCCTCGTGTCACAGTGGAGACCAGAGCGGTTATGATGGGAGGGGAGGCCAGGACGGCTGGGGGCCCAGCCTCTGCTCAGTGCTGCCTCCTTCCCTGCGCTCTTGACCCGAAATGGGAGGTCGGTGGCCTCCAGAGCTCGGGCTCCACATAAGGGTGGAGGTACAAGAACACACAGTGGGCACAGGCTCTCAAGAACCATCGTGGTGGACAGAAGGGGCATGACCCGAAGCTGCCCCGTAGCCGCAGGGAGCACAGGCGACAGCTCGTCTTCCGATCGCCCCTAAATGGACCAAAGCACGAGGCACAGGAAAGTTTAGAAACCATTCCTTTCTTTATTAAACATAGCTTGCAAGTGATAAATATTACAAAGTTTTTTTTTTCTTTTAATCCTTTCTCCAAAAATTAGCTTATTATTTGAATCTGTTGCTGCTGAAGTACTCAGCAGCATCTGAAACGGATGGGAGTGTATTTGCCTTTTTGAAAACCAGTTTCTGTTGGTCTTAGTTTTTTCATTTTAATTTCCAAACACAATGCAGAAAATCAGAATGAGGTTTAAAAAAAAAAAAAAGGAAACTTAGAGCCTGTGCAAAAGGGTCCTGCCCCCCAACCCCCATTCAGAGAGGCCGGTCCCGCCCCAGCCCCGCCCCCCACCCCACCCCCACGCTGCCCAACCTTCAGGCCTCACTCACCAGTCCCAGACCCTCTCCAGGCTTCCTGGGGTGGGGGGGGGGGCGGGTGGGAGGGAGAAAGGGGGGCCTCGAATGCGGGAGCCCAGGACCGGGCTGTGCGGAGCCGCCTGCAAGGGCTCAGATGAGGTCTGAGGGAGGGAGACGAGAAGTGGGTACATCTGAGCTCCGCCACGCCGCCGTCACCCTGCGGCTCACCAAGAACGCAGGCCGCCAGACCAGAAGCCTGGGCACCACTGCCCCCAGCACCCCGGGGGCCCCGAGGGCAAAGCGGCCACAGCTCTGCCGACACCTCGACCTCACTCTGCTGCCCTTCCCGAAACCAAAGTAATGGCGGGGCCGGGCCGGGCCACGCACGCAGCCACCGCAGCACTTAGGTGCCCTCCCTGCATCTGGGGCCCCACCACACTCCCCACCTCCAGCTGTTGTCTTGCAGGTGAGGAAAGAAGCATGGAACGGAACCTTACACTTCGTGGCCAGGTGATCTCCCCTGTCGCTTCACAGACAAGAAAACAGAGACCCAGAAAATGAACCCTCCCGAAGGGCACGTAGCAAGTTAGTGGGAAAGCCTGGGGCAGGACCCCAGGTCACTGCCACCCCACCCTGTGTGCTGTGGCTCTCCACTCTCGACAGCACGGGTGCTGTCCGGGAACCCCGGCTTTCACAGTGGCCCAGCCTCACCCCCGTGACGAAGCCTAAAACCACGTGTAGACGCACGTGATACGTGAGGCTTTCTTGGGGTGACTTTGCTGAGACCCTATCACCCCTGGTCATCTACGCTCAAGGTGGGGTGGGGGAAATCCCTTGCATAAGAAAGCTTGACACTGAATTTTGTTATATAGGTATATTGTATATATGCTGATGCAGTCAGAGGAAAAAAACAGTGCAAATACAATTACAATTCATAAGAATACTTGGTTTCAATGCCCCCGGGAGCTGCCCCGCTCCCCGGCTGCCCCCCAGCCCCCAGCACCTCCCCGCAGTATCCGCCGAATGCTGGGGGCGGGGGGGCGGGCGGCTTAGGGTCGGGGGTGGGCTCTGCCAAGGCAGTGCTGGTGACCCGGAGGGGCTACTCCAGGGCGGGGGGCAAGGCACAAATCGGGGTGGGTGGTGGGGGAGGTGGCGTCTCTCGGGAGGGATGGGGTGGGGGCAGCTGCCAGTCTCCGCGTGCTGGGCCCGGCCCGCTCCCCGCCCCGGCCTCCACAGCCCTGCCTCCCTACCCCCGCCCCTTCCCCAGAAACCCTTTTGCACACGGATCATACACAAACGGGCACATTACAAAACGACGTAACACAGTTTCACAATATCCATGGCGAGGGCTTTTTTTTCTCTTTTTCAGTTTTTTTTTTTTTTTCTACACAATGTACAATTCCTTTTAAATGGATCAAGAAATAGCTTATATACACGAATGAGTCCTTGTTATAACATCTCGGCAGCAAGTATCATAAGCTAATGAAAGTCTTGTTGGAGGGCAGGGGAGCCTAGGGCTGGGTGGGTGGGGTGTGGAGAGAAGGGTTATGCCTTCTGCAGGGGTCTGGGGGAAGGAGTGGTTGGGGAAAGGAACAAAAGTAAAATACCAAGAAGCATCTTTACAAAGCAGTTCTATAGCTAATTCCTTTTAAAGGGGGAAAGGAAAGGTAACCAAAGCAGGAAAACATTTATCTTTGTGTCTTGAAAAAAATTGTCTACCATACATACATCCAAAAATGTGGAAAAAATACTTATTCCAGGGATGGAGAAAGTCCAGATGCTGTGGTCGAATGACAAAAATAGCAAATAAAAATTAAAAAAAAAAAAATTTACAAAATGGGGGGGCCCCCGGTCCCTCAGCCTTCCCCCCCCCCCCCCCCCCCCCCCCCCCCCCCCCGCCCCCCACCGCTCATCTACCCGTTTCAGGCGTCTAGGGAGGAAGCCACCGGCCACAAGCGACTACTTTCAGAGCCTCTGGATGCGGGGGGGGGCAGGCAGAGCCAGCGGGGGCCCTCGCTCTAGCCATCCCCCTGAGCTTCAGAGCACTGGGGTGGAGGACCGCTCTGAACAGGAGGTCGCCTTTCTTCCTATCTTTAGGCACGAGGGTTAGTGTGTATGGGCTCAGCCTGGGGATGGACAGCGACAAGAGACTGGGAGGGACACAAGGTGATCAGTGATGAAAAACTCAAGAAGTAAGGAAGACAGGACAGGGCGGGAGCAAGAGGAGGTGAAAGGCTGGTACTTCACCATGATTAAGGAAAACTCACCCCCATCGCTAATCCCAGGGAAGGGTATGGAAATGGGGAGAAGTGAGAAATCAAACACCAGCGATTGAGCAAAGGGTCATGGAGCTAAACTAGTCGTTGAGCAGCCTCTACGTGACTGAGCCTGAGGGGAGAAACTCTGGGAAGGCTCCCGCTCTGCCCACCCCCAGCCCACCCCCACCGTCCCCCCCACCGCCTCAGCACCCCGCCAGGCACTAGGCTGGGCGTTCCCCATGGCTCCCAGCTCCCCACCTCGTCTACACTTCCTACTTCCAAACCCCATCACAGGTGGCCTGGCTCCCAGGGAGGAGACTCAGCTCAGGGCAGGGATGGCCCCCAACCAGACGGTATTGCACATTCTCTGTTCCTTACTTTTAATCTCAACTGACAAACTTGGGCACCTGGTACCTCCGAGCTGGGGGAGGGGAGACATGACAGAAATGGCACTTTGTCATGGCGGGCCGGGCGGAAGAGGCTAGACAGACATGCCACAAGGCAAGGTGATTTGCAGGTAAAATTTAAAAAACAACAAAAAACAAAAAGAAAAAAAAATAATAAAAAAGCTTCCAATTTCGTGGAAGAGAGAAAAGCAAAACCAAACGATTTATCCAGTGCTTTCAAAGCACAGAGGGCAAAGCAAAGATGTAAGAATATATCTTTATATATATATATATATGTATATATATATAATTTTAAAATAACCCCAGACCCAGTTTCACAATCCCCCTTCTCCCCCACTTACAGTCAGGGGCACCACAGGCCCCAGAAAAAAAACTCCAAACAGCCCCATCACTATCTGTTACTAGCATCTAGCTTCAGATCACTTCACCACTGGGGGAGCCCAGACACAGGCTGTATCTCTGCTCCTTTATTAAGTGCTCAATGAATTTGGGGGAAGGGAGGAAAGAAAAAATCCAGGAAGGCCCGTAGGGCCAGTAGAGTAACCCACAGTGGCTCTGGGGTATGGGGAGGGGGGCACTGAGCCTGATTCCAGCTCCTTCTCCCCACTGACTCACAAACTTTATGGGCAAGATGTGCAGTTTGTGTGTGTGTTAATTTTAAAAGTGCCTTCTTACTTTAAAAACATTATTTAATTTTTTAAAATAAAAGTGGGGGAACTTTCCCAGGTGGCTTTCAAGGACAAAATTCTAAACTCCTCTTCACACGTCTCTGCTCAGTGTATCCCTTTCCTGTACTCTGGCAGCTTCTAGAGCTGGAGAGGCAGGTGAGTGCTTTACCTCAGAGACAGCCTGGTCCCCCTCTTGCTTCCCCCACGGTGTGGGCAGATGGGGTGCCAACCTCTCTTATCCCCAGAACAGCAACATTGCACAATTCAGTTCATTCCCTACATTAGTAGCGCTTAAGAAAAAGCTGAAAACAACAAAAAAGGAAAATTAATAGATTTCTGGAGATGGGTTGGGGAGGGGGCACCACAACTACTTTTGCAGCCGAGACTCAGAGCTGGCTTTGACCAGAGTTGTGTGGCTCTGAGCAGTGGGTTCTGCACTCAGGACAGCAGACCAGGGCAGGACTCCAAGCTGGTGAGGCATCCCTGTTCCCTCCTCCTGGCTGGAGGGTGGGACAGACAGATGGGGTCTCACCTGCTGGGAGAGAAAGCCCTTCTCTCTTCCCTTCTCTGTCTCACTCAGCATGTCCCGCCCAGCTCCCAGGACACTGGCTAACTCAGGCTGGATTATAGACGGGACTTGGGGGACTGAGTTTACCAGGAGCAGATCAGGATTGAAAAGGTGGGGGGGGGGTATTTTACAAAGAAAGTAAGGTGAAATAATTTGGGGCTAGTTGACCTGGAATAGACTTCTATCTCCACTGGGACCAGGAGAGCATCCAAGAGGCCAACACCAGCCTCCGTCCTCCTTGGCTCAACACTATACTTGTCCCCACGTCCCTCTCCCCTTTCTCTGTGGGTCAATTCCGTGGTGGTTACATTTTAAAGCTTCTCCCTCCAGGCTCATTCCCCTCATTCTTAGAGCCCAACTTCAGTACAAAACACCACCTCCCAGACTGTCCAGCCCAGAGACACCAAGGGCTGATGTCCTCCCTATCTGATGCCATCACCTTGCCCCACCCCCAGGTTAAGTGCATTAAAAACTTCTGCCCCCAACGTTGCCAGTCATATCTGCTTGGGGACCCCCTGCAATGCTCCTGTCATTTATCTGAATGTCATCTGTGTTTACAAAAAAGAAAAAAAAAAAAGAGAAAAAGGAAAATATTGAGAAAATAAAAAGGTTTAACCGTCCACTGAACAAAGGGGAGGACACACAACATCATTAAAAATGATAATAATTAGAGCATAAAAACTTTAGAAACACACGTCAGAGGGCTTAGATTTCTCTCTCCCCAGGACCTCACTCTGACCTCATCCGAGGTGAAGAGCACCTCACTGTGAAAGAAAACCGGAGAGAAGACAAGAGCGGCAGAATCGCAGCAGTGAGAGAGGGGTGGCGGGCAGGGCAGGCGCGTTTTCCTGTTGATTTCTAGGTTTGTCTTCTGTTTTCTGTTTTGTTTTCCGTGTATGGTAGGCACCAGTACAGGCACTGCATGCGACGGAAGTTGGGGGCAATGGGAGAGGAGGGGTAAAGGGTTCAAGGCTGGGGCAGTGCGCGTGGACAGGCGTTATTTCTGCCCGCTGATGGACTGCGCTATAGACCGGGGAGGGATCATGTCTAAAAGGTACTCCCGCTGTCTGTCTGCCAAACTGGGAGCTTTGTGTCCTCCGATGCCGGTGTTCAAGTATGCAATGTTGACACCTGGACCCAGGAGACAAAAGCGGGAGTGGGGGGGAGGGGTGGAGGGGCAGGCGTTAGAAGAGGAAGCAGCATCTTCTTGACTGCACGACCCGGTGACCGTCCCAGGTATGACCTGGGAGGACCCGGGGGCGTGGACTTGGAGGTGGGGCGGGGGCACCAGAGGTTGCGTGCATCTGTCCAGACTTAGGTAAGTGTTATGTCAGCAGCCAACCGCCCCTCTGCACCCCACGTTTAGGGAAAGGGGTCCTCTCGAAACTTCAGTCCTACCAGGAACAGAACAAACACGGTCTTGGCGGGATGGGCGAGTCAGAGAAACAGAGGAGAGTACTGAAGACACAGGGATACACTCATGGAATACGTTTTGGATTTCTGTGAAGCAGCAGCCCTCCACCATTCAAACAGGGTGGGGACAGCTGGCCCTGCTCTTGCCATCGAGGTCAGTGACCACACACCCACCGACGGGGTCACCAGACAGTGAACAGACGAGGGCAGGGACCGGGCTGTTTTCACCACCAGAACCCTATCGCGCTGTGCTCGGCACGGACCATGAAGCTAGCAAACATGCTAAATACCCAGAGTGAAGGGAGGAAGGCCTGAAGAAAGCGCAGAAGCGGAAGAGCGGCCTGCTAGCCTGAAGGCCCCTCCCATCACTGCTTCTTACCTGGCATCCCAAGGAGGCCACCAGGCACAGACAGCTGGGGCGCCTGCGCGAAGTTGGAGAGCATGGAACGGGCAGATGTGGGTATGCCGCGCTGGAGGCCGCTCTGGGGCTGTGGA
Organism: Panthera uncia; assembly: GCF_023721935.1. Classification (NCBI taxonomy): domain Eukaryota; kingdom Metazoa; phylum Chordata; class Mammalia; order Carnivora; family Felidae; genus Panthera; species Panthera uncia. The sequence goes on along the minus strand of NC_064813.1, from coordinate 67,341,678 downwards.
GCCTGTGACAGGGAGCGGACGGTGGGTCACCAGGTGGCCGTGAGGGAAGGGGTGGGGTGGGGGGGTAGGGGTCCGGGAAGAAGACTTCCCAGCAAAGGCGGACACGCTGGGATCCACGGCTGGCAAACCACCCCAGACGGCCTCACCTGCCGAAGCGTGTGATGTCTCATGATGGTCTCTTGTTTACTGACACTGGACACGGCCGGAGCCGCAGTGGGGGAAAGGGCTGCCTGCTGCTGTAGCCGCTGTTCGATTTCCTGTCGGGAGTCAGCAGGTCAACTTGGCAGGACAGCACCCAATTTCCTACCCAGGAAACCTAGGGCTCCTCCTATTTCTACTGCTGCCAACACGACAAGTAGGAGGCATATGGAGAAGGCAAGTTGGGGCTCTGGGCACAAGGAGCTAGCCCTGCTCTGCCGATTAAGGGGTCCGTCTGTCCAGGAAAAGCTGGCGCTCGGATGCTGGCAGGAGACGCCTGGGTGGTGGCAACCAGCTGACGGACGTGATGGTGAGGAGTTTACGGAGGTTTTATTTTTGACTCCCGTCTACCTGTTTTCCAGAAGGTCCCTGGACGCCACCCAAAGGGGTCTGATGGGTGGTGGGGTGGAAGCAGGATTGAGGGGAAGGGTCCAAGCTTCCCAACACATCTTCCCCTCGCCCAGTCCGCAGGGCACACCCGCTCCCTCCTTGCCGTTCCTCTTCGCCGGGCCACATTACAGTCCACTCTCTCCTGGGTCATTCCCTTGTCAGATACGGACTGCAGAGAATTCGGTCTCTCTGAGAGATTTCCAGTACAAATATAATCCCTCCCACCAAAATCCATTTGTTTGAGGAGGACAAGAAGTTGAGGGATTTCTTCGGCCGCCACCAGGGAAAGCCGCATGTCTGCCTCCTGTCTGTCCCCACCCTGGACCACACTGTCATTCATGCTCTTGCCCCACCAGAGACAGTCACATGGAGATCAGCAGACAGATCGGTACGGGGAGGGACAGGGAACCCGGGCCTCCAGGCCGTCAGGACTGTGGGGATCGCACAGACAAATCCTCTAAAAACTAGAAGGAGCTACCTTTTGGGAAAACCCAACCTGAGTAGGTGGTTGGGGAGACATCAGGATTCTTACCTGTTCCTGCTGTAGGGCTTTAACAAAAGCATTTTTCAGCCGGTTGGTGTGTTCGGCCTTTAGAGCCTTCTTCTGGTTGGAGGTCATACACTGCTCACACAGAATCTTACCATTCTTCTCTTGCTTCCAGTGAGGGGTGAAATCTGTGCGGCACTGGGCGCAAACAAAGGGTTCGACCCGCAGGAGTGAGGCACAGCTTTTGCCTAGATGCCAACAGAGAGAGCAATCAGGGCCTTCGCATCTCCCCATCTCCCGATTCTCTTCACCAAATGAATTTTTCAGGAGGTTATTCCGCTGAATTCAGAAAGAGACTCTACAAGAAGAGTACTCTGCAGTTTATAAAATAACTTTTATTTCATTCGACTGTAACAACGTCACTTTAGGGAATTCAGACGGTACCGTCCCCACTTACAGAGGAGGACACGAAGAAACAGAGCTCCTGAGGGCAAAGCTGAGACAAGAACCCGGCTTTGCGGACTTTTAGTACAGCAAGAAGGAAGCGTGCTAACTCACAGGGCGGCAGACTCCACCTGGGTCCGCGACACGTGCTCCTTAGCACGTTTTTACCTCAGACCGCACTGTCACATTTCCACCGTTTAGTTACCAGTGTCCAAATCAGACCTGTTTAGAGTCAATGCTGAGCCCTTCAGGCACTTTCCTCCACCGTCAGGTGTTCCCCTAAGTCCACGTGTCTGGAAACTCAGGCTTAATAACTTCTGTTAGTGCCAATGCTTCACAGTCTGGGTCAGCTCTGGTTCACAGCTTCCACGTGGTCACGGTCACCTACTCAGTCAGTACACCTACTTTCCCACCTGTAAGTCCTCAAGTGGCAGGGACTGAACGTAACAACGCAGCGCAATGCCACACAAGCGCTGACGTTACACGTAAGTGTTCTAGTCACCAAATTGCGTATACGTCGTGCTGGGCACCACTGAAAAGGACCAAACAATATCCTGCCAAAAATATACACGGTCTACAAAATACAATACAAATGTTAAGCCTAAGATATACAGACATACAAGAGGCATTTCCGAGTAACGAACGGGAGGTGGTCTGACAGCAGTTAAGAACAGGTTACTTGACGTCACACAGCGCCCTGGGATACGCGGCCCAGGTCAATCAGGCTTGGCAACCTCCTGCGTAGATAAAAGACTGACCACATAAAACAGCCTCACCTTGGCTGTCGATGACACTCTGTACGACTTCTTCCAAGCCCACCATGTAGATGAACTCGCTATTGGCCGCGCTAGGCAGGAAGTGAAGCAGGGGAGCAGGAGGTTTAGGCGGCGGAATCTCCAGGAGGGTCTTTTCCAGCTGTTTGCGAAGAGCCAGTTTGGCGGCAGCCTGGGAGTTGGCGGCATCGGTCATGGCGCTGGGGCTCGGCAGGGGGGAGGACACCCTGTTCACAGTCCCCGGCTGCATGTGGGAGGCGAGGTTCATATAGATGGCAGAGGATGTTGTGCGCTGGCAGGGAACGGAAGAACTCGACTGCTGGAATGGAGGGGGCACAGGGTCAGTGGCGGGGTGCGGGGGAAGGACGAATTCTTGCTTCAGTGGCAGAAAACACTACCTGAGCCGAGTTGGGACAACTTAGCTTTCCCGAAACTCAGAAAAAAGGACGAGGTGTCCAACCTCAATGAAGAAGAACTCCAGCACACGGGAAAAGAGAACGACAGAGGCTAGGAGGCGGAGGAACACAAGCACGGGGGATGCTCTCTGGCCCACATCCTCAGGCCTCTTCTTCCCCTGACCCCCGCTGCTTTCCTCCAGGCGGGTATGAGCCTGCTGCCGCTCTGCCGTGTACAGCCTCCCTTCTCCGCTCCTACTCCCAGGGAGTCCCTCCAGCTTCCACCCTGGGCACTACGATCGATACAAGCTCTACCACAATTACCCTGGCTGTCCTAGAGCTTCTCTATGTCCCAAACTGTACGGTCTGTGGTCCTTTCAACAGGGAAAGCAAAGAAAAGACTTCTCTGTTTCCATATTAGGACTTTCTCACCGGTTGGTAATTGATGGCAGGATTCATGTTGGGTGTTGTGGTGCGTACAAGGCCAGGCTTAGGTGGGCCCCGTTGACCCTGTAGCTGGGCTGGGTTTGGTGCAATAACACGTTGGGACATCAACATATGTGGGAGGGTGGTACTGGTCGCGGAGCGGATGACACTGTGACCCTGAGGGGGAAGAAGAGGAAAAGAAGCAGTCATAGGTGGTAAAACGCTCCACCAACATGCTGGAGAGAGAACACTGCCTATAACACACAGCCGAGTGGAAAAACAGAAACACAGCGAGAGTCGGGAATTCTGTCTACTCCTAGACGAAAAAGGGCTAAGCTAGAAACCTCCAGAGAAGAAAAACCACAGCGGGAAGAGGAGGATTACTTGTCCCACTGTGCCACCCAGTAACACACAGCCAGGCAGCGAGGAGGGACCAACGGGACTGTGTGCAGCACCAGCACCTCTACCACGGCCAGGTTCTTCTACGATCGTCACAGAAGTCCCAAACCAGAGCTGGGATACACGGGGCCCCAAGGCAGGTTACGCACCTGTAATGTTCTCAGACTCTGTGGTTCCACCCCTTGGGCCCCAGGCCGGGAGGGAAGCTTGGACAGGCCCTGCTGTCCCCCATGGGCAGGAGATGGCTGCACGATGGATGCCGCGTTCTGCACAACCGGGGTCTGGGGGAGAGAAGACAGAATGAAGAAACAGAGGCAGAAGTCTGGTACACTCCTGGACTTTAAAAATCCCCAGTCAGTGTGAAGCTTCTGTTGACCAGAAGGAAAACCGAGAAAAATGGAATCAAGGTTTTCTTGATTAGGGCCTACAATTAAAAAAAAAAAAAAAAGAAATCACTCTTCTTAGAAACTAAAAAGCACGGAACTGGACAAGAATGGGCCACCCAGTTGAACCTACCTGGGTGAGGCCACTGTCAGACCCAGCCCCTTACTTCCAGGGCGCAGTCAGTACCTTCTGGACTACGTTCTCCTTCTGGAGCTGGCTCTGCCTCAGCTTCTTTAGCAGCACCAGCCGGGCTTCTTCCAGTCGCAGCTCGTCCCTCAGCTGCTTGATGAGCTGCTGCCGCTCCTCAATGCCTTTCCCCTAAGGAAACACGAGGTCCCTCAGCTATGGGAGCAGGCACCCAGAGTCCCCCTTCCTGCAAGATGGTCTCTTCTTCCAGGGCTGAGCTCTGGATCTTGCACACGAAGCAGAAGTAGTAATGGGGATTACTGTCTCTGTGTCCCTGGATCTAGCTCAGGGCTAGGGATTCAGCAGGTGCTCAGAAGATGCTTACAGAACATAAATGCTAATCAACCAGATTCCTGGCAAAATAGAAGACGGGGCAAAGGGAGATGCAAAGGGAACTGTTCTTGAAAACACTGTTTCCAGGGGTGCCTGGGGGGCTCAGGCGGTTAAGCACTGACTTCAGTTCTGGTCATGACCTCATGGTCTGTGAGTTCAAGCCCCCCGTTGGGCTCTGTGCTGGCAGCTCGGAGCCTGGAGCCCGCTTCGGATTCTGTGTCTCCCTCTCTCTTTGCCCCTCCCCTGCTCGCGCTCTGTCTGTCTCTCTCAAAAATAAATAAAACATAAAAAATTTTTAAACACTGTTTCTGGAACTTATTAAAAGCCAAGTTTCTTCTAGATACACATAAAAACTTAGGAGTTTCTCCACATCATGAGAACCAGGGTACAGTGGTTCCAGCCAAGAGTTTATTTCTGTGACTTACTGAGTTTTCACTTTCCAAAGATAAATTATACTGAATATGCTTTGTCACACTATCTTCTTCACTTGATTCTCATAGTGCCCTCTAAAAGGGCATGCCCTCAGGGCACCTGGCTGGTGGCTCAGTCAGTGGAACCCAAGACTTTTAATCTTAGGGTTGTGGGTTTGAGCCCCATGTTGGATGTAGAGATTACTTAAAAATAAAAAAAAAAATATATATATATATATATATTTTTTAACGTTTATGTATTCATTTTTGAGAGAGAGAGAGAGAGAGAGAGAGCGAGCGCGCGCGAGCATTCGTGGGGGAGGGGCAGAGAGAGAGAAAGAGAATCCCAAGCAGGCTCCGCACCACCAGTGCAGAGCCTGACACAGGCTCAAACCCATGAACTGTAAGATCATGACCTGAGTTGAAGTCGGATGCTTAACCGATTGAGCTACTCAGGCACCCCAAAAATATAATCTTGAAAAAAAAAAATAGTAGCACCTAAGTGGCTCAGTGAGTTGAGCACCTGACTCTTGATTTAGGCTCCAATCGTGACCCCAGGGTTCTGAGATGAAACCCCACATCAGGCTCTGCACTGGTTGTGCAGCCTGCTTAAGACTCTCTCTCTCTCCCTCTGTCCCTCCCCTGTGCACGTGCTCTCTTTCAAAAAAACAAACAAAAAAACAGTAAAAAGTAAATAAATAAAATGCCCTTGAAGTTAAGAATTATTTATAAAAAGTTTCATCAACAGGTTATTTATTTATTTAAGAAAAAATTTATTTTTGAGAGAAAGAAAGAGAGACAAAATGTGAGCAGGGGAGGGGCAGAGAGAGAGGGAGACACAGAATCTGAAGCAGGCTCCAGGCTCCAAGTTGTAAGCACAGAGCCTGACATGGGGCTCGAACTCACAGACTGCGAGATCATGACCTGAGCCGAAGTTGGACACTTAACTGACTGAGCCACCCAGGCACCCCTGTGGGTAGTTATTTAGATTCAAAAAGTAAACTACAGGGGCACCTGGGTGGCTCAGTCGATCAAGTATCTGACTCTTGATTTCAGCTTGGGTCATGATCTCATGGTTCATGGGTTCGAGCCCCGTGTCGGGCTGTACCCTGGCAGCATGGAGTTTGCTTGGGATTTTTTCTCTCTCCTTCTCTCTCTGCAACTCCCCTGCTTGCTCACACTCTCTCGCTCTCAAAAATACATAAATTATTAAGATGGTAAATTAAAAAAAAGTAAATTATAAAAAAAACATTACTGGGCCTCTTAGGGAACTAAACAGGAGCAAAAATGAGGAAAGAAATCATTTTATCTTTCTTCTCTGTTTTTTTACCTTAAACATCTCTAGGTTGGCTGCTTTGAGTCTTTCTTCCATTCGGGAGCTGGAGCGGGGACTGGAAGCCTCATTATCAGATAAAACAATGATGTCTGGGGAGGGAGTCAGCCTCCCACGGTCTGGCTCACTAGATAAGAAAAGAAAAAATTAAGGTATTTCAACAATTAAGAAAACTTCTTTTGCACGCTGAACAAAGAAATCCAAGGGAACTTAAGTCTGTCTCAGTTCACTCAGGAGATTCAAATCTTAGGACACAGACGACACCAAGATGTGAGTGGTGACAAATCCTCAGCAAGTGTGCACTCCATCTGAATTCCTTGTGCAGGGACCAGACACACGGTGACTGGCTTCAGAAATGGGAGTGAGAGGTGAGTGTTCTGATCACATCCATTTGAATCAAAACTCTAAACGCTTCCCCTGTATCTCACTTCCCTTTGGGTTGTCTCATTAGTCACGCAGAGGCTCAAGCAGGGAACAGCCAGCCTGGCGGAGGAAGAAGGGCAAGGGCAGAGCTTAGGTACGGAACGCCCGCTGCCGTGGAGGCAGCTCGGTCGGCCCTGCACCGCGCGGCCCTGGCTGCCTGAGGGTTGACAGAGAGGAGCTTACAGGACAACCCCAGCGGCAGTCCCAAGTTAAGACACCAGAAGGTACTGTGCCAGCTGCCTGAGGGGAAGGACCGGGCCAAGTCTACAGCTTCTGGCAGACCGAAACTCCTAAACCGCATCTCTGGAAACTGTATCTACTGACCAGATTTGTACTCAGCATCTTCCCTCAAAAATAAACTCTCCAGAAACGACTTTGAAATCTTAAATCCTCCTCATTGGCTCCCCCGTATTTCAATTCTCGCTTATTAGACAATTGTGGTTTTGGTCTTTTGGGGCTAGTTAAAAGCATCATACTTATTTCTCTAAGATGATAAAAATGGCACTCCCTAAGAGCTGGATGACCAGAATTCTGGAAATTCCGAATGCCTCAGCTTCCCAAACCAATGACCACATCTTTTAGCTCTCTGATTTCTTAAAAACAAAAAACAAAACAAAAATTAATGTCTATTTATTTTTCAGAGAGACAGAGACAGAGTGCAAGCTGGGGAGGGGCAGAGAGAGAAACACAGAATGTGAAGCAGGCTCCAGGCTCTGGGCTGTCAGCACACAGCCTGACATGGGTCTTGAACTCACGAACCGTGAGATCATGACCTGTGCTGGATTAACCGACTGAGTCACCCAGGTACCCCCTAACTCTGATTTCTTAACTCAAAGATATCTTCCCAGACCCTACTTCCTTGAGTTCTTCAGTACAGTTAGGAATACACAGACTTAAAAGCAATGTGTTTTAGTTCTTACTTAAACATGAAACCCAAATCCTTAACACCCACAGACCTTTAGTCCTGAGAGCCTTTCTACCATTTCTCTGGGTCTCTTGTCTCAGCTGCTGTTGGGACATGGATGCCCAGGGGCTTTGAACAAAATACCCTGGATAGTTGGGTTAGGCATTCAATTTCTCAACTGGGCTGAATTACTAAAATCAACCAAATTTGGGGCATCTGGAAGGCTCAGTTGGTTGAGCATCTGACTTGATCTCAGATCGGGTCATGATCCCGGGGTCATGGGACCAAGCTCCTTGTTGGGTTCTGCTCCAAACTAAGCACGGAGCCTGCTTGGGATTCTCTCTCTCCCCCTCTGCCCTTCTCCCCCGCTCATACGCTCTCTAAAATTAAAAAAAAAAAAAAAGTAAAATAAAATAAACCAAATTTAGCTGAGAACATAAAACAGAGGCACAGAATGACACCAACGACTGTCTTGGAAACCATTAGGTTTGTCTGGATTGCTCTACAAGCACTGGTCCCAGGCAGCTGAGCGTGTGGGGTTCACAGAAAAAGAAGCCACTAGAGGGAGAAGAGCCTTTCTTTCCCTAACCCCACAATGCTGGAGTAACGGTCAAGCTGACCTGAATTCATTTTCTGGTGATTTTCTCATTTCTACATTCCTTCATCCTTGCCCCCCCCCCCCCCCCCCATCCCTGACACCAACATGGGTGAATGATTTTGAGATCTGGTAGATTTCTACTTTCACTTGGTTCTCCAATGTTTATTCACACCAACAGTCCCAATCTCCTTCCACTCTGTTCAGGGCTGGATACACACATCAAGACTATCTCGAAGCTAAGGGACTCCTCCTTGCTCAAATGAGTGCCTCCTGCCGCTTCGGGGTGGCTCAGCAACAAGACAGGCAGAGCCATTCCTGGATGGAGCCTGTGGAAATGAGCGGCATTTGCTGGGAAGTTGTCTCTGAGAACAACCCTGAGATTGTACTCCTGGATGTGATCAGACCCACATCAGGTGCAGCACAGGCCAGGTGAGGCCCAGGTTTTGTCCCATTCTTCAAGTTTTTTGTTTGTTTGTTTTTTTACTTGTGACCTGGGATTCTGGTCTCATTTATTAAACTTTCCAGGAACAGAAATGATTTTTCCACTTTCCCAAACATGTATGTGATTTACATCATTTGACGTTCTTAAGTATGAAACTCTAGCCATCGGAGAGAGATTACTAAAAGCCTGACTTGTTGCTGACGTCACTCACGACTCAGACTGGCAGGTTCCCAAAAGCTGTGTACCTCCTGATCCTCCTTCTGGTAGTAAAAACAACTAAATAGAAAGAAAACTGCTGTGTTTTTCTAGCATTCCAAAACATAAGCAAACGCTGGTTTCACATACACCTGATTTCATATAGTTTGTAACCTGTCCAACTGATGACAATTATGATATGGCTATCACTGATACCACGGGCTCTTCATTATTTCTGCTTTTAAATTCTCTCCTTTTGTCCATATCAAAGAAACTGTTGCTCTCCTTGCTGAACAATCTATCAATCCCATTCATTCTTAGAAAAAGCTTGGGGCTAAGTAGAAATAACTGTCAGTGTATCTGGGGAAAGGGGAGAAGAGTGACAGAGGCCAGTAGGGCCTAGTTTTCCATGTAGAATGGGGATCTAGATTGTTTACATCAACCCCCTTTTCCTGGAGACCATTATTATTATTTTTTTTAATTATTATTTTTTTAATGCTTATTTATTTTTGACAGAGAGAGACAGAGCATGAGTGGGGGAGGGGCAGAGAGAGAGAGAGAGACAGACAGACGGACAGATCCGAAGCAGGCTCCGGGCTCCGAGCTGTCAGCACAGAGCCCGACGCGGGGCTCGAACCTACAGACCGCGAGATCATGACCTGAGCCGAAGTCGGACACTCAACCAACTGAGCCACCCAGGAGCCCCTCCTGGAGACCATTAAAAACAGCTCCCAGTTTCCAGAGGCCCAAGTTTCAAAAGCTCATTCCTCTAAAATAAAATTAAATGCAATGGTAGGGTTTTCAAGGTAGTCTGACTTTTTAATACAGACTTTATTTATTTAGTACAATACCAATAATAGCACTAGTGAGATCTCACGAAAATGTGTGACAGTGCTTCTATGAAAAATGCACTTTCATGGGGCGCCTGGGTGGCGCAGTCGGTTAAGCGTCCGACTTCAGCCAGGTCACGATCTCGCGGTCCGTGAGTTCGAGCCCCGCGTCAGGCTCTGGGCTGATGGCTCGGAGCCTGGAGCCTGTTTCCGATTCTGTGTCTCCCTCTCTCTCTGACCCTCCCCCGTTCATGCTCTGTCTCTCTCTGTCCCAAAATAAAAAAAAAAAAAAAAGAAAAAAAAAAAAAAGAAAAATGCACTTTCAGGGCCAATTTGGGATGTGAGGAATCCGTCCAACATTTCTCCTCTTCCTCCTCCCCATTCAAGTAGGATCAGTTACTTGCTCCAGAGCGGGGAGGGTAGTTATGGGGCAAGTGGGTTGCTCAGGGGCATGATCTCATTCATCTACTTTCTTTTTTTCCCCCCAAAGGATCTAAGGATTAATCTACTTTCATAATATTCAGCTCACACTACATATAGCTTCCAAGCTATCTGAGGATTTTTCTCCTATTTTATGGCCAATAGGGAATTTATCTAAAGTTTCCTAAGGGTTTTAAATGCTATTACCAAGAATAATGTCCCCTCACTGGGTGTGGCTTAAAAAAATAATCCTGGGATAGTACTTATAAGTATACATTAGAAGCTAGAGAAAGTGGGGGCGCCTGGGTGGTTCAGTCAGTTAAGCGTCGGACTCTTGATCTCAGCTCAGGTCTTAATGTTTATTTTTGAGGGAGACAGAAAGCACGAGTCAGGGAGGGGCAGAGAGAAAGAGGAAGAGAGAGAATCCCAAGCAAGCTCTGAGCTGTCAGCACAGAGCCTGATGTGGGGCTCGAACACATGAACTGTGAGATTATGACGTAAGCCAAAGTCGGACGCTTAACTGACCGAGCCACCCCGGCGCCCCTCAGCTCAGGTCTTGATCTCAGGGTCATGAGTTCAAGCCCCGTGTCGGGCTCTGCATTGGGCATGAAGCCTGCTTACACAAAAAAAAGAAAAAACAAACAAACAAACAAACAAACAATCTGGAGAAAAGAAACGCAGGTGAGGCTGTAACTGTTCCCTCCTCCTTCAGTCCTAAGACAAATTCAGCAGGGTCAGCGGGAGGGCAAGTGGACACTAGAGATGACTTCCCACGCCCTGTCAGCTGTATCTGAACAGTTAACAAACCGAACGTTCTTAGAGCGAACGTGGTCTCACTGTGACTCACTGGCTCGGAAGTCGTGAGTCTTCTCACGACGTATGACTGGCTCAGCCAGCACCTCTCCTCGGCACGTGCTCCACCGTTTCAAGTACTCAACCTTGACAGATGCCCGAGAGAGGCCCCGTGAAGGTGTGTGCGTGTGAGAGCGGGCGCACAGGAGTTGAGCGTGTGAACCACGACGAACGCTTATGCGTGCGTGGAGCCCACGGAGGGCGGTACGCACGCAAAGCAAGAACGGAGAGGACTGCCACAGGAAGACGACTGCCCTGTTCACACGAGAAAAGCCAGCCCCATGCTTCTGGATGTACTAGAAGCTGGGACTCCGTAACAGACATTCTAAACCTCTCAGCATGGTCTGAAGAAAAGACTGAGGCCCTCCTAAAATGGCTGTAAGGTCAGAGTGGAGCGCGTGTTCTCCACTGCCATTCCCAGCTTTGTGGCGCCTCCTTCACCCAGAGATGACCACTTTATCTTAAGGGCACAAGCTATAGGATTCTCTGTATGCTAAGCAGATACACGAGGCACCGAGTCTCATCTGGAAATGAGAGGAATTTACGGTCAAGCCAGATGGCACACATACATTTTCTCTCAAGAAGGTTTAGGATGAAAAACACCTCCTCTCATTGGAATTCTTTCCTTTTCCACTCCATTTCCATTGTTTATGAGAAGACCCTATTGCCGGAGGCAGCCGACCTGAGCCATACCTCCGCCTGGCACTCATATCCACAGGCTCGTCGCTGATGTTTTCTTTGCCTGGCCTTCCAGCAGTCCTGGTGTCGCCATGAGGCCTGAGATTCCCATTGAGTTTCTCCTCATAGCCCTTGACACCACTGCCGTCCTGTTTGGTGGGCAGCTCGTGTGGCACGTCGAGATTCGCCAGATCCTTCCGTTTGAGCAGCGCCAGCATCTTCAGGCGTTCCATGGCCTCGTGCCCCTCCATCTTGAGTCGCTTGGCCAGGACATCGTCTCGCTCATCTGCCGGGTCCAAGCTCCGCTTCAACAGGTTCAGGCGAAGAGCATCTTCTGTCATCCTATCCATCCTGTGGGAAGGAGAATACAAGTGAGACCGGAACACAATCCCTTCAACGGTCCGTGAAGAAAGAGGATGGGAGGCAAAGGTATTCGGAAGAATCACAAGAGCGCCTGGCTGGCCGAGTCGGTAGAGCATGTGACTCTGGATCTAGGGCCGTGAGTTTGAGCCCCACGTGGTGTCGATCTTACCAAAAAAGAATCATCGTTACATGGAAGTTCAAAGATCACCGAGCCAGGGGCACCTGGGTGGCTCAGTCGGTTGAGCGTCCGACCTCGGCTCGGGTTACGATCTCAACAGGTCACGAGTTTGAGCCCCGCGTCGGGCTCTGTGCTGACGGCTCAGAGCCCGGAGCCTGCTTCGGATTCTGTCTCCCTCTCTGTCTGCTCCTTCCCTGCTCACACTCTACCTCTCTAAAGATTAAATAAAACCATTAAAAAAAATTAAAAACAACAACAACAAAAATCACTGAGGTAAATATCAACACTCCATCTTCCCAGAACACCTGTATTAAAGGAGATTTCTCCACTCAACTTCAGCAGTGGAAAGTAAGCCTCAAGTGTTTTCTAGTTGTTGAGGTCCTGACTATATCACCGCGCTACTCACCTGGATGGTCCATTAAGAGCCTACATCTCTCAGAAAATAAACATTCTTTTGTGACTGCTTTTCGGTGCCTGTATGCTCAAACCATCCGCACTGGTTTTACCTCTCACACCAAATTCTTCTCCTGGAAAAGACCTCTTTCACGGACAGGGAAGTTCCTCGGGCCACTCAGGCATATCTTTCATTGGCTTATCTCATTGGAGACAAAAGAGAAAGCTGAACGAAACAAAGAGCGTTTAATGGGCAGCCTCGACTGTCTGCAAGCAGCAAGAATCAGAAGGGCCCACGGTTACCCGCCTCAAGGCTATACAGATAGATTCCGTATCTTAAGATACCTGGCTTTAATGAAAGACTCAGGTGTTTAGGCTGATAGGAGGGAATACTTTCTCTATTTATGCAGCTTAAAGGCAAGAAAATTATCATTTTCCCTTCTCACTTTGATTTTTTTACACTAACAAAATCTAAATACAGAACTTCTTCCACACTCTAAAATCCAGGGCTGTTTTCCTGGTAGGAAATAGCAACGAGGCACTGGAAAGAAAATTTTTTGAGTCTAGAAACATAGGCTCAAACTGCTAATTACATTTATAAGATCAAATATTTAATAAGTTACTTTACCTCCCTAAATCTCAATCTTATCTGTAAAAGTGGGTACTTAGAAGGTGCTCAACAAAATTTCACTGTTTTTTTTTTTTTAAGTTTTATTTTTATTTGAGAGAGAGACAAACAGCAAGCAGGGGAGGGACAGAGAGAGAGGGAGACAGAATCCCAAGCAGGCTCTGAACTGCCAGCAGAGCCTGACGTGGGGCTTGAAGATACCCCATGAAGATGCTCAACAAAATTTAATTTCTATGCCCTAGGGTTATGACCTCCTCTATACTTGAAGATACAACATGAGGCCCAATGATTCACAGACTTAAGTAGCAGGACAGAGAAGACTATAAATGTTAACTGGTGCTCTTGAAAAGAAAAATATGTATGTGCTTGAGGCATCTTCCTTTTTTTAAATTTTTTTTTAACATTTATTTATTATTGAGAGACAGAGCATGAGCATGGGAGGGGCAGAGAGAGGGGGAGACACAGAATCTGAAGCAGGCTCCAGGCTCTGAGCCGCCTGCACAAAGCTGGACGTGGGGCCCAAACCCACAAACCGTGAGATCACAACCTGAGCCGAGGTCGGATGCCTAACCGACTGAGCCACCCATGCGCCCTCTGAAGCGTCTTCCTTCTTGCAGTGACGAGTAAAATAAGAGCTATTTGATCCTTTTCTGGGTATGACAAAAAAAAAAAAAAAAGAAGAGTAGCCAATAAAAGAATATTCAACAAAAGGAAACAGACATTTTGGAGATCAGAAAAAAAAAATCAGAAGCTAGATATCTCTGAGTTTTTCGGTAACGTTTAATTCTCTCTTAAAAAAGTCGTTTTTTAATGTTTATTTATTTTTGGGACAGCGACAGAGCGCAAGCAGGGGAAGGGCAGAGAGAGAGGGAGACACAGAATCCGAAGCAGGCTCCAGGCTCCGAGCTGTCAGCACGGAGCCCAACGTGGGGCTCAAACCCATGAACCGTGAGATCATGGCCCGAGTCAAAAGTAGGACACTTAACCGACTGAGCCACCCAGGCGCCCCTAATTCTTTTTTTTTTTCAACGTTTTTTTTTTTTTTTTTTTTTTTTTTTTTAATTTTTGGGACAGAGAGAGACAGAGCATGAATGGGGGAGGGGCAGAGAGAGAGGGAGACACAGAATCGGAAACAGGCTCCAGGCTCCGAGCCATCAGCCCAGAGCCTGACGCGGGGCTCGAACTCACGGACCGCGAGATCGTGACCTGGCTGAAGTCGGACGCTTAACCGACTGCGCCACCCAGGCGCCCCACTAATTCTTTTTAAAAGCTCAGGCTTATTGAGACATAATTCACACATCACATAATCCACCTTTTTAAAGTGCATACTTCAGTGGTTTTGATTCAGAGTTGTGTAACCACTGCCACAATCAATATTAGAACATTTTTATCATCTCCCCCCTAGAAAACCCATATCCATTAGCAGTCTCTCTGCCCCCAACTAATTTACTTTTTGTTCCTAATTTGCCTGTTTTGGACTTTTCATATAAATGAAGTCATACAATATATATATGATCTTTTGTGACTGGCTTCCTTCATTGAGCATCATGTTTTTAAGGTTCATTCATGTTTGAAGCCTGTGTTTGTACTTGGTATCTTTTCATGGCCAAATGATAATCTACTTGTTTATCCACTTATCAGTTGGTGGACATTTGATTTTCCCCCCTTTTTGCTATTATGAACAAAGCTGTTATGAACTTTTGTGTACACGTTTTCGTGTGAACATGTTTTCAGTTCTCTTGGGTGTACACTTAGGAGCGAACTGCTGGGCCCTGTGGCAGCTCTTTGTTCAACATTAAGAAGCGTTAGGCTGCTTTCCAAAGCAGCAGCACCATTCTGTGTCACTGCCAGCAGCGTGGGGGGGAGGGTTCCAACTTCTCCATATCCTCTTTGTTCTAACAGCTTCAGACAGACATGTTATAGAACATACAGACATTCTGTAGCTACAGGTCCCCCTAAAGATCTGTGTTATTTCTTTGTTTAATGTTTATTATTTAGAGAAAGAGACAGATGTTTATTTAGTGAGTGCATGTGTGTGCTCACAAGCAGGGGAGGGGCAGAGAGAGGGGGAGAGAAAGAATCCCAAGCAGGCTCCACGCTGTCACTGCAGAGCCCGACTTGGGGCTTGATCCCAGGAACCGTGAGATCATGACCTGAACTGAAATCAAGAGTCTGGTGCTTAACCGAATGAGCCACCCAGGCGCCCCATGGTATGTGTTATTTCTAAAGTGGTATACCTCTGAAAAATACCCCCAGGTGGAAACTGGAAAGCTCAGTACTACAGAACAGCAAGAGTTAGGCTCTAACTCCACAGTAACAGTGTTCCAGGTAACTTGATTGACACCTCATACTGAGAGCACCACTAAGAATCTCATGGGGAGTTGTAGGTGGGAAAAGTCTGTTACTCAACTGATCATACACCTAGATGCAAAAAATACTCCAGAAAAGCACACAGCAAGATATACAAATGCAAATTAATATGGTACTGTGTTCTAAGTTTTGAGACAAATTCTATTTGTGAGCACTGAAATCAGAAGACAAAGCAACAAAACTCGATAACCTAGAGTTGAATGAAGTTTGGGAAGGCATCATTATCCTGGCTTCTCGAACGGTTATACAAACAGTTGAATACTGCTCAGATAATTCCCTTTTATCATACTCTAATGAAATAAATGGATATACTGAAAGTTGGAAGAAACCAGAACCAGATATTTGATTGTCTAAGGTAATTAATCTTTCCCAAGAGATGGTTTGAGAACTCTGATCAAATTTTCCTTGCCCATTCTTGACTTTACTGATCTTACTGTAAGCTCCAACTTTATGTGTTCATAGCTGGGCCTGTCTCAAAATCCAATGAAACATGGATGAATCTTGAAAACATCATGCAAAGTGAAGTAAGCCAAATACAGAAGGACAGATATTTTATGGTTCCACTTATATAAGGTACCTAGAATAGGCAAATTCAGAGAGACAGAAAGTAGATTAGAGACTACCCATGACTGGGGGTGGCAAAAGGGCAATGAGGAGCTAAGATTTAACAGGAACAGAGTCTCCGGGGTGAAGAAAAAGTTCTTAAAATGGGCAGTGGTGACGATTTCACAACAATGTGAATGTACTTAAAGCCACTGAATTATATAGTTAAAAATGGTTAAAATGTTAAATTTTGGGAAAAAATTAAAAAGGAAAAGGAAAACAAAAAGGGAAAAAAGGGGGGAAATGGTAAATTTTGTTACGTATATTTTGCCACAATGAAAAAAAATCCAATGTAACACAAATTAAAAATGGCACAAGAGATCCTTTTGGGTTATGGAAATGTTCTAAACCTGGATTGTGGTAATAGCTTTACAACTCTGTATACTTACTAAAAAAAAAAAAAAAAATATATCACTAAACCATAAACTTAAATTCTACTCCATAAAGCTGTGAAAATAATATTCAATGTAAACTTGTCACACAAAAATTCCTATCCAAAAAGCCAAACAAAAATTCTATAAAATAGGGGCGCCTGGCTGGCTCAGTCAGTGGAGAGTGCAATGCTTAATCTCAGGGTTGTGAGCTCAAGCCCCACATTTAGCATGGAGCCCACTTAAAATAAAGTAAAAAGTAATTTCCTGTAAAATAAATGTTGTATTTTGCCGTTTAATGTGTACCCAGTTTTTTTGTTTGTTTCTTCTGGGCTGCTAATGATAACAGCTAATCTTTCTTAAGTACCTACTTAAAAGCCAAACACACTACTAGGCACTTACCATGTGTGATTTAAATTTCCTTAACAAGTTACTAAGCAAGTGGTATCAGCCTTACTTTACAGCTGGGAAAATGTTAAATCAAGTATCCCAAGACTGCAAAGCTTTAGACAGAGTGAATGTGGAATCCCAGTGCAGGTGTAGCTCACTTCAAGAATCCATTATACAGAGGGATGTATCAGAGCTGGGTAATTTTGAGAAGCAAGGTTGGGTATTCGTGAATGTGCATATCCGTCTATCATCCCCCACAAATACTATGTATATATACTATGTGCCAGGTATAGGGTTAGCTGTTAAGCTGTTAGGAATTGAGGTGAAAAAGGATTAGGTCACTGTCTTTTAACAATTTCATCCCAACAGGAGACAGATGTGCATGTAACTGAAGTAAGGATTTGGATGTTCTCAGAAATCCATCTTCTCTGCCTTTATGTTTCAATGAAGAGGACTGAATTCCTCTAGATGCAAAAGTTAGCAGTCTGGGAATCGTCCCTGACTTTTAAATCTCAGTCCCCAGCTCCTATAGTCTCTTCTCCAGAATGTGAGTGTGAACATATGCAGTCCTGGCATGTTGCTGCTGGCAGCCATCTTGTGACCATGAGGGAAGGCAGGCGGCCTGCAGATAAAGCAGACACTGCGCACAGCAGAACACCGAGATGGGAGCTAATCACACAGCTGAGCCACATCAAACTGCCCTGAAGCTACTTTCTGGATTCCAGTTACACAGACCAATAAACTCCCTTAATGTTTAAGCCAGTATAAGCTAGGTTTTCTGTTCTGTTACCTAAACTGAAAATATCTTAATGGAAAACTGTCAGAAGCGCCATGTGAAGTCAAGGTGGACATACCCAAAAAACAGGTGGATACATGGCAAACAAACAGAAGAGCCAGCGCTTGGGCCAGAGCGGAGATAAATATTTGGACAGGTAGAGGAGGTAATGGAAGTAATGGAAGTAATGTATGGGCAGTAAGTGAAACTGCCCAGAAAAAAAAATGAATATATAATCACTCGAAAAGAGGGCCAAGGATAGAACCTTAGGCAATACCTACATTTAAGGGTTGGTTGGTCAGAGGAAACTAAGGAATAGCCAGAGGGCTGGGGGAAAACCAGGAAAACCAGACATATCAACAAACTAAAGGAGAGTTCCAGGAAGACAGTAGTTAATTATGTCCAACAATTATAGCACAAAAATGCCCAGCTTTATTTTATTTATCTTTTGAGAGAGAGAGAGAGAGTGTGCAAGAGAGAACGCGCGCAAGGGGCAGGGTAGGGGGCGCAAAGGGAGAGAGAGAGAGAATCTTAAACAGGATCCACACCCAGCTTGGAGTCCAATGTGGGGGTCGACTGCATGACCGTGAGGTCCTGACCTGAGCTGAAATCAAGAGTCTGACACTTTGACTGACTGAGCCACCCAGGTGCCCTCCAAAATGCCCAGCTTTAAATCTGCTGCTGTTATAGAAAACAAGAACGGCCAGATGGTAACACGGCTCTAGACCCACGCTTGTCACGCTTCCATCTTACTGTTAGCGCCAAACCAGAATCAGGTCTGCAGCAAAGACTCAGAGGAGCCCGAGAGAGAAGAGGCTGGAGGGATGAGCAAACTGAACTAACATCTACCGAATGCCTGCTGTGCACTAGGCAATGCATGAGCCCTTTCTATTTGCTCTCGCACTAAATCACATCACAGGATAACAGAAAACTTTTGTCAGTTAAGTTAGAAAAACCCCAATTTTCAAAACTGATAAAACTTAAGCCTGTAGTTACATAAAAGTAAACAGTATTTCTTTAACACATAAAAATAAGTTGTTCTGGGGCATCTGGCTAGCTCAGTCAGTGAAGCATGCAACTCTTAATCTCAGGGCCATGAGTTCAAGCCCCATGTTGGATGCAGAACTTACTTTAAAAAAAAAAAACAAAAACAAAAACAAAAAACCTCTACACCCAACATGGGGCTTGAACTCATGACCCAGAGGATCATGAGTCACATGGTTATCCAACTGGGGCAACCAGGTATCCCTTTAAAAAAAAAGTTAAAAATATTTTGAGGGCATCTGGGTGGCTGTCAGTTAAGCGACCAGCCCTTGATTTTGGCTCAGGTCATGATCTCACGGTTCGGTAGTTTGAGTTCCACGTTGGGCTCTGCGCTGAAAGTGCAGAGTCTACTTGGCATTCTCTCTTTCCCTCTCTCTCTGTCCCTGGCCCATGCATGCATGTGCTCTCTCTCGCAAATATAAGTAAACATAAAAAAATTAATATAAATAAAATACTTTGGTTTAAAAACTCTAAGTAGAAATGAAAATATTTCACTTAAGGGGCGCCTGGGTGGCGCAGTCGGTTAAGCGTCCGACTTCAGCCAGGTCACGATCTCGCGGTCCGTGAGTTCGAGCCCCGCGTCGGGCTCTGGGCTGATGGCTCGGAGCCTGGAGCCTGCTTCCGATTCTGTGTCTCCCTCTCTCTCTGCCCCTCCCCCGTTCATGCTCTGTCTCTCTCTGTCCCAAAAATAAATAAAAAACGTTGAAAAAAAAATTAAAAAAAAAAAAAAAGAAAATATTTCACTTAAAATATTATACACCCATATATATACTCATTCTTATATGTTTTATATATTTATACATAATATATATTTTATATATTATATATAATACACACGTATGTGTAAGATATACAGTAAAACCTTGGTTTGCGAGCATAACTCATTCTAGAAACATGCCTGTAATCCAAAGCATTTGTATATCAAAGCAAATTTCCACATTAGAAATAATGGAAACTCAGATGATTTGTTCCACAACCAAAAAATATTCATATAAAAATGATTACAATGCTGTAATACAAAATAATAAAGAAAATACAAAATATAAAGAAAAATGAACAAATTAACCTACACTTACCTTTGAAAACCTTCATGGCTGGTGTGAAGGAGACAAGAGAGAGAGGAGGGTTATTGGGTAGGAAGACTTTCACTATCACTAGTGGAATTCCTATCTGTTGGCTGAACAGAATCCTTTTCTTTTCGTGCACCTTTAACAAGGAACCTATCCAATGACACTTACTTTTGCATCCTTTTGAGGATTTCACGGAAATGGGACATTGCATTGTCATTAAACAGATTCATCGCTCGCACGGCTGCAGCCTTACTTGGGTGGTGCTTTTCTACAGAATGTTTCACTGTTCCCCACATTTTACACATCTCCCTAATCTCATCTGAAGTGAGGGATTCCTCGGCCTTTTTCTCCTCCTCCCCTGCAGACGAGATCTCCCCCATAACCTCTTGCTGCTGCTCGCGATGCAGACCCATCAGTTTGTCGGTGTCGGCTCCTGGCCATGCTCTTCCACCAGCTCCCGACCGTCGTCCTCATTCACCTCCAGTCCCCTGGTCTTCCCCAAGGACACAGTTTCATCGACAACTGGCGGCTGCTGTTCACGAGCAAACCCCTCTAAGTCAAGTCCAAGAACACAACCAGGCCACAATTTTCTCCAAGCAGAACTGAGGGTTCTCTTGGTGACCCCATCCCAGGCTTTATCCATGATCTTCAGGCAGTTCACCATGTGGAAACGATTTTTCCCAAACTCTCGGAGGGTAAGGTTTGTTCCTTCAGTCACCTTGAAGCATCCCTGAAGTAGTGCTGTGGTGTAAAGCTTTTTAAAGTTTGAAATGACTTGCTGATCCATGGGCTGGAGGACTGGAATGGTGTTGGGAGGAAGGAACTTGACCTTAATGAACTCGAATTCCTCCAGTAAGTCGTCCTCAAAGCCTGGAGGCTGAGTATGAGTATTACCCATAACCAGCAAGGCTTTGGGTGGCAGATTCTTTTCTAAAAGGTATTTCTTCACCGCAGGACCGAAGCCCTCATCGATCCACTCAACGAACAACATACGAGTGACCCAAGCCTTGCTGTTGGACCCACAGAGAACATTTAACTGGTTCTTCTGCACCTTGCATTTCTTGAAAGCTTGTGGATTCTTGGGATGGGACTTTGAAATCCCCACTTGCATTAGGACAAAACAAGAGGGCGAGACGGTCTTTCACGGGCTTGTGACGGACATTACATTCTCTTCTTCTGTAATGTACGTCCTCTTTGGCATCTCTTTCCAAAAAAGCCCCATCTCATCACAGTTAAAAACTTGCTCTGGCAGGTAACACTCAGAAGCTGTGAGCTTCTGGAACTCGGTAGCGAACACCTCAGCTGCCTTAGTGTCCAAACTCAAGTCTCTGTGTGCCTCACAACACTACAGATGCCACTTAAAGTTATCAAACCATCGCCTGCTTGCTTTGAAGGCTTGTTTACTGTTGACGTACCTGGCAGTTTACTTTATGAGGTCGGTGTACAAGGCCTTTGCCTGCTCACAGATAAAGTTCTCGGTCACAGTGTCACCTGCTAGTTGCTTCTCATTTATCAAAATCAGAAGCAACTTTTCTACATCTTCCAGAACACCTGGCCGTTGCTTTGATAATCTCGTGACTCCTTTTGCTGCACTTGGCTCCCTATTTCTTCTTTAATACTGTCCAAATGGTTGACATCGACTTCTTATATAATCTTGCAATTTTGGTCACTTGTATACCTTGTTTGTACTTCTTGATGATTTCCTTAACTTCCACCATAATCATCTCCTTCTCACTGCCTTTCTTTTCAAAGCTTTTCTGCAAGGGGGCCATTAGTTGTGATCATGTGACATTTGGTGTGACATACTACTCATAGGGCAAGACATCGCTCATTTATCAAGTTAAAATTTATTAGAAATGTTGGCTCGTCTTGCGGAACACTCACAGAACAAGTTACTCGCAATCCGGGGTTTTACTGTATATAAAATAAATATACCCTTCTCATGAATTCTAATACTTGCCTTAATCTGAAGACTTTAACTTAATTTTTTTTAGTAATCTCCACACCCAACACAGGGCTTGAATTCACAACCCTGAGATCAAGAGTCATATGCCAGGTACCCCCAAATCTAAAGACTTTTTATTTAAAAAAATTTTTTTTGTAATTTTTTTTAATGTTTTTGTTTATTTTTGAAGGAGAAAGAGAGAGACAGAGCATGAGTGGGGAAGGAGCAGAGAGAGAGAGGGAGACACAGAATCAGAAGCAGGCTCCAGGCTCTAAGTTGTCAGCACAGAGCCTGATGCAGGGCTTGAACCCACAAACTGTGAGATCATGACCTGAGCTGAAGCCTGATGCTCAACTGACTGAGCCACCCAGGCACCCCTAAAAAAATTTTTTTCTAATGTTTATTTTTGAGAGAGAGACAGAGCATGAGTGGGGGAAGGGCAGAGAGAGAGAGGGAGAGAAGAATCTAAAGCAGGCTCCAGGCTCTGAGCTGTCAGCACAGAGCCCAACGTGGGGCTCGAACTCACGAACTGTGAGATCGTGACCTGAGCCGAAGTCGGACGCTTAACCGACTGAGTCACCCAGGAGTCCCATTTAATCTATACATCTTCTCCAGGTTTACTTGGATTCACTTGTGCTTATTTCATTCTACACAATGTTACCAACATTTGTAGGTGCATTTATCCATTAGAGTCAACACTTCCATCATCTCAAGGGCCCCTCCTGCTGCCACTTGATAACCATATCCACCCTTTTACCACCTCCAAACCACATCCCAAACCCTGATGACCACCAATCTGTTTTCCATACCGAAAATTTCATCTTTTCACAGATATAATGGGAACCACACAGTATACAACTCGGAGGTTGGTTTTGTTTTTGTTTTTGTTTTTTTAATTAATTAAGTAGGCTCCATGCCCAGTATGGAAACCAACATGGGGCTTGAACTCACGACCCTGAGATCAAGACCTAAGCAGAGATCGGGACTTGGATGCTTAACTGACTGAGGCACCCAGGTGCCCCTGAGGTTGGCTTTTTAAAAATGGCTTTTAGTATAATTCTCTTGAGATTCATCCAAGTTGTTGCACATACCAACAGTTTGTTTCTTTTTATTGCTGACTAGTAGTCCATGATATATGAATGTACCATTATTTATTCACCTGCTTAAGGACAACAGAGTTGTTTCTAGTTTGTTTTTGTTTTTGTTTTTTTTTGCTATAACAAATAAAGCTGTGATGGACATTCATACACAAGTTTTTGCAGAAACGTAAGCTTTCATTTTTCTGGGGTAAATGCTTAAGAGAGTGGCTACTCAGTAATATGGCAGATTACTGTTTAATTAAAAAATTTTTAAAGTTTATTTATTTATTTAGAGAGAATGAGTAGGGAAAGGGCAGAGAGAGAGGGAGAGAGAACGAGAGAAAATCCCAAGCAGGCCTGAGCCCAATGCGGGGCTTGAACTCATGAACTACGAGATCATGACCTGAGCCGAAATCAAGACTTGAATGCCTAACCTGCCCCAATGTTTAGTTTCAGAAGAAACCACTAATGCGTTTTCCAGTGTAGTTACATCGTCACATGTCCCCGTAAGCAGTGGTTGAGAAGTTGAGTTTCTCCACATCCTCACCGGCATTTGATGCTACCCTCATTCTTTATTTCAGCCACTCTGAGAGTTCTGGAGTGGTATCTCACTACAGTTTTCACATGCATTTCTCTAATGGCTAATGATGTTGATTATCTCTTTATGTGTTTATCTGCCATATGTAAATCCTCCTTTGTGAAAACTCTCTGTTCTTGTCTTTTCCCCATTTTTTGTTAAAATTTCTTTATTTATTTTGAGAGAGCGAGAGCAAGAGCAGGGGAGGGCAAAGAGAGAAATTCAACACTACAGATACAGTCGAAGCACTTTGTGTAACTTCATGTCCAAACCATTCTCTACCCTCTCTTCTCCTTCTCTCCCCAGGGGCATTATGATGGATTTATCATTTCTATGAACATTTTTATAAGATTATTGCTATATATATATCCTTAAATAATATACAGTATAGTTTGTGAGTTTTTATAGTTTAAAAAGTAGCTCTTGTAGGGGCACCTGGGTGGCTCGGTCGGTTAAGCCACCTGGGTGGCTCAGTCGGTTAAGGGCTGGACTCCTGACTTCGGCTCAGGTTATGATCTCGCGGTTCGTGGGTTTGAGCCCCACGCTGGGCTCTGTGCTGATGGTGTGGAGCTTGCTTGGGATCCTCTCTCTCTCCCTCTCCCTCTCTCTCTCTCTCTCTCCCTCTCTCTCTCTCTCTCTCTGCCCCTCCCTCACTTTCACTCTCTCCCTCAAAATAAACTTAAAAAAAAAGTAGTGCTTGTACATATCTTTTTCATTTGCTATTCAATATTCAGTTTTTTTTAATATTTAAAATTTATCCAAGTGAATGCACGAAGCTCTAGTTTATTTAACTGCTGTGGAACACCACAAGAAAAATATAAAGATTAGTGACCCATTCTCCAGTTCAACAATTAGGCATCAATTTGCTGATATTTAATGATGCCAAGCCCACGTCTGGCCAAGATGGCGTTAACACGGCTGGCTAGATTTAACTTCCCACCTGAAATAACAAATCCCACCACCCCGCACCCCCCCCAGCAAAATACACAAAATGAGCGTTTTCAAGACACTGGACATCAGGCAACAAAGGCAGGATCCCACAGGAGCCAGAAGCAAATGAGGTGAGCTTGCCAACTGCCCTCATTTCTTGTCTTGAGAGTTTCAAGCACATGGTACAGGCAGGGGGACCTGAGGCAGAGCGAGGCATCTTGTAAGCTGAAGTAATGGAGACGCGGGTGCAGTAAGACAAAGGCAGCTAGATTGCAAGAAGGGCAGAGGACCACAGAGGTGAAGCTGCAGAAAGATGGCTGTCACAAAAAAGTAAGTGCTGGGAACACATAGAGAAAGTGGGATCTTCACACACTGTTGGTGGGAATGTGAAACAGCACAATCACTTTGGCAAAGAACTTGGCAGTTCCTCCTAAAGTTAAATGTACAGTTACCAATGACCCACAAATTCCACTGCTAGGTATACACCCAAGAGGACTGAAAACATTATTTCCATGCAAAAATCTGTGCATCAGTGTTCACAGCAGCATTATTCATAATAGCTGAAAAGTGGAAACAACCCAAATGCCCACCCAGTGACAAAATATGGTAGATCTGTACGATGGAATATTACACAGCCACAAAAAGGAATGAAGTACTGGTAAGAATTATAAGGGGCGCCTGGGTGGCTCAGTCGGTTAAGCGGCCGACTTCGGCTCAGGTCACGATCTCGCGGTCTGTGAGTTCGAGCCCCGCGTCGGGCTCTGTGCTGACGGCTCAGAGCCTGGAGCCTGTTTCAGAGTCTGTGTCTCCCTCTCTCTGACCCTCCCCCGTTCATGCTCTGTCTCTCTCTGTCTCAAAAATAAATAAACATTTAAAAAAAAAAAAAGAGAATTATAACATAAAGGGGCACCTGGGAGGCTCAGTCAGTTAAGCATCTGACGGACTTTGGCTCAGGTCATGATCTCACAATTTGTGAGTCTGAACCCCACATCAGGCTCTATGCTAACAGTGTGGATGGAGCCTGCTTGGGATTCACTGTCTCTGCCTCTCTTTTTCTGCCCCTCCCCCACTAGTGCTTGCTCTCTCAAAATAAATAAATAAAGTTGAAAAAGAAAAGGAAGAATTACGGGGCGCCTGGGTGGCTCAGTCAGTTGAGCGTCCGACTTTGGCTCAGGTCATGATCTCGTGGTCCGTGAGTTCGAGCCCCGCATCGGGCTCTGTGCTGACAGCTCAGAGCCTGGAGCCTGCTTCGGATTCTGTGTCTCCCTCTTTCTCTCTGCCCCTCCCCGCCCCTGCTTACACTCTGCTTTCTCTCTCCCTCAAAAATAAACATTAAAAAAAAAAAATAAAGAAAGAAAAGAAGAATTACAACATACATGAACCTTGAAAACATTACCTAAGTGAAGGAAGTCAGTCACAAAAGGCCATATATTGTATGATTCCATTTACATGAAAAATCCAGGCTAGGCAAATCTATGCAAATTGAAAGACTAGTGGCTGCCTAGAGCTGAAGAGAGGGTCAAAATGGGGAATGTCTCCTTATGGGTCAAGGGTTTCTTTTGGGAGTGATGAAAATGTTCTAATCTTAGACTGTGGGGATAGCTGCACAACTCTGAATATACTAAAACCATTAAATTGTACACTCGAAATAGGTGAATTTTGTGGCAGGTAAAATGTACCTCAATAAAGATGTTAAAAAACACAATGGATGATATTAATAGATTAGTTACTAGAGAAAAAAGATTTAATCAACTAGAAGACCTAGTAATAAAAATCACCCCAAATCAAAGACAGATAAAGAATAAGGGGCTTCTGGGTGCCTCATTCAGTTAAGCGTCCCACTTCGGCCCAGGTCATGATCTCATGGTTCATGAATTCGAGTCCCACATCAGGCTCTCTGCTGTCAGCACAGAGCCTGCTTCAGATCCCCTGTCTCCCTTTCTCACTGCCCCTCCCCTGCTCATTCTCTCTCTCTCTCTCAAAAAATAAACAAACTTAAAAAAACTTAAAAAAAAAAAAAAGATAGAAAAAAGAATGAAAAAGAAGAGTATCAGGGGACTAGGGGACAACTTTAAGCAGTCTAATATACAGGTAACTGGAGTCCCTCAGAGAAAGGAGATGGGAGTGGACAGAAAAAATATATGAATAAATAATGGCTAAAAATTAACAACGAAAACTATAAACCTACAAATCCAAGAATCTCAATAAACCCTGAGCACAAGAAACATGAGGAAAGCTATACCAAGGGACATCATAATTAAACTGCCCAGAACTACTACAGAATCTTAAAAGCAGCCGGGACAGGGGAGGGAAAGGAAGACACGTTATGCAAAAATAAGGACGTCAGATTTCTTGTTGGAAACAATGCAACAGGGAGTGAGTAAAAGAAAAAATGTGACAACCCAGAATATCATACTTATCAAAACATATCTTTAAAAAAACTTTTTTTAGAATTTATTTGTGTGTGTGTGTGTGTGTGTGTGTGTGTGTGTGTGTGAGAGAGAGAGAGAGGGAGAGGAGGAGGAGGAGGAGGAGGAGGAGGAGGAGGAGGAGGAGGAGGAGGAGGAG